>NW_006239044.1:535078-541933 GCF_000226075.1 Solanum tuberosum
AAGAGGGGGGGGGGGGGGAAATCAGAATGATAATATTACAGGACAACTATTTGAGGCAAGCAATTTATCTATGGGGAAAAACAGCAAAGGGGAAAGGGATAATGATGCAAGAAACAGACCAGATTTAATTGAGGATGAGGAGGAACACCTGCAACATAGAAAAGAAATGGAGGAGGATGAAGATTTGGAGTATAACATTCGACAAATTAGTAATGCTGGTGATTTATCACCAAGGCATACTAATAGTTTGAAAAATGGGGCATGGAAAGGCAAACAAACAATACCTTTACAGGTTAAAACAAGGAGCAGCAGGGAGAAGGCATCTATCAGTTATCAATGATTGAAAAAATTATCTTTTGGAATATTAGGTCGGTTAATACTCAAAAATCTTTTGACAGATTAATGGATCTAAATAAAAGAAATCATTATGCATTCATTGCTTTGATGGAACCTTTTCAAGATCCATCAGAGATAGATCAGTATAAGAGAAAGCTGGGTTTTGATAATGCCGGAGTAAATTGTTCCGGAAAAATTTGGTATTTCTGGAGGGCGGAGTGGGAAGGAAACATCATTCTGGATACTATGCAACAAGTTACCATAAAATTCAGAATAAACAACAGGTATTACATTATTTCAGTTGTATATGCTAGATGCAATACAATGGAAAGACTGGAACTTTGGGATGAGCTGGAGGGTATTGTTGATAGGGAACTTTGTCCTTGGGTTATTGGGGGTGATTTCAATGTTATTTTGAATGAGGAGGAGAAATTGGGAGGACTGCCTTTTACCCAGAATGAGGCCATTGATTTTTGCATCATTTATCAGTTCATGTGATTTGGCAGAAGTACAAACTATAGGAAGCAAATACACTTGGTGGAATGGGAGGATTGAAAATGAGTGCATTTTTAAAAGACTTAACAGGATCTTGGTCAATCAGGATTTTTTTGGAGGAGTTTCCATCTTCAGAGGTGCATCACTTGATTCGACAAGGATCTGACCATGCACCCCTGCATTTGATATGCAAATCAGCTGAGGAAATCATGGTCAAGCCTTTTCGTTTCCTCAATTTTTGGAGAAAACACAAAAATTTTAAGAAGATTGTGGCAGAGAATTGGACAGTGGAGTTTGCTGGGAATCCTTTTATAGAATTCCATGCAAAGATGAAAAAGGTCAAAAAGGCGCTGACTGGATGGAGTAAAGAAGCTTTTGGTAATATATTTCAACAAATTGCCACCATGGAGGATGTCATTAAAGTTAAGGAGGATCAACTGGAAATACAACCTTCTGCAAGCAATAGAGCAGATCTGAATAAAGTGGAGGCGGAACTGAAGAAATACTTGAGGCTTGAAGAAGAATTTTGGAGGCAAAAGGCAGGTATGAAATGGTTTACAGAAGGTGATATGAACACAAAGTTCTTCCATTCTTATGTGAAGGGGAGAAGGAAGAGGTTACATATTGCTAAAATTGTAACAGAGCAGGGAATTACATTAACTTCCAATGATCAAATTGGGCAAGCAGCATTGGAATTTTTTGGGGAGCAATTCCGAGAAAATGATTATGTGGATGACTATGCAATGTTAGATCATATTCCAAGATGTATTACAGAGGAGGAAAATGATGCCATGTGTAGTCTGCCTACGAATGAAGAGGTTAAAAAGGTGGTGTTTGAGTTGGAGGGTAGTAGTGCATGCGGTCCGGATGGATTCACAGGGCATTTTTATCAAGATTGTTGAGAGATAATAGGGGAGGACATTACTAAACAAGATTCATTACACACACAAATTTGGTGTTGTTGCCTAAGAAGGAGACAATGAAGCATTTTTCTGATCTAAGACCCATAAGTCTTAGTACTTTTATGAACAAAATTATTTCCAAGTTGATTCATGAGAGAATGGTAATGGTTTTGCCTAAGCTTATTTCCCCCGCTCAGTCAGGTTTTGTAAGGGGAAGAAGTATCACAGAAAATGTTCTGCTTGCACAAGAGATAATCAGGGATATAAATAGAAGAGCCAAGAATGTTAACGTGGTGGTTAAGCTGGATATGGCCAAGGCATACGATAGGATTTCATGGATTTTTCTTACTAAGGTATTACAAAAATTTGGTTTCTCAGAAATTATGATTGATATGGTTTGGAGGATTATATCCAATAATTGGTACTCAGTACTAATTAATGGTAGGACACATGGATTTTTTCATTCGACCAGAGGTTTAAAACAGGGTGATCCTTTATCCCCAACCCTCTTTATTATAGCTGCGGAAGTTCTAGCCAGGGCCTTGAATAGTCTGCATAAGGATGAAAATTTTAAAGGATATGGAATGCCTAAGTGGAGTCCTGAAATCAATCATTTGTCATATGCAGATGACACAATTTTATTCTGTTCTGGAGATAGAGTTTCAGTGATAAAGATGATGAAGATTCTGAAGGATTATGAAGCAATATCAGGACAAATGGTTAACAAATCATAGAGTTTTTTCTATTTACATGATAAAACACCTTTGATTGTAGCTATTAGAATGAGGAGACTAACAGGGATTCGGCAGGGTAATTTCCCTTTCATATATTTGGGATGTCCAGTTTTCTATGGGAGAAATAACTCTTGTTATTATGAGGAGCTTATTAGGAAAATAGCCAAAAAGATCTTTTCTTGGCATAACAGATTCTTGTCCTTTGGTGGTAAACAAATTCTTGTGAATTCTGTCCTTCAGTCTTTACCAATTTATATGTTGTCTGCTATGAATCCCCCAAAGAGAATAATGGAACAAATACATCAAATTTTTGCCAAATTCTTTTGGGGAAAGTCGGGAGGGGTAAAGGGGAAGCATTGGGTGGCCTGGAGGGAGCTTTGTTTCCCAAAGGAGGAAGGAGGGATTGGATTTAGATCACTTCATGACATCAATAAAGCTTTATTTGCTAAGTTATGGTGGAACTTCAGAGTGTCCACCAATTCGCTATGGGCTGGTTATTTGTGGAATAAATATTGCAAGAAATTGCATCCAATCATGGTGAATAGTACGGGTGCCTCACACATATGGAGGAAAATGGTCACCATTAGAGAAGAGGTGGAGCATGACATTTGGTGTCAAATAAAAGCTGGAAATTCAAGTTTCTGGTTTGATAATTGGACCAGACAAGGGGCCTGGTACTACACTGAAGGAAATATGGCACAAGATGAGGAAATGGAAGTCAAAGATTTTACAACAAATGAGGTATGGAATGAACACAAGTTGAAAGAAGTCATATCTGAAGAGATGGTGCTGCATATAACAAAGAACATTAGACCTCCCATTAGTGAAGCTATAACTGACAAGGCATGGTGGATTCAAAGTCTGAAAGGAGATTTCACTGTGAAATCGGCTTTTCACAATTTGAGAAGAAAGAAGGCAGAAAATGAGTGGAGTAATTATATGTGGGTAAAGGGGCTACCATACAAGATTAGTTTCTTTTTATGGAGAGTTTGGGGGAAAAGAATAGCCACTGATGATAATCTAAAGAGAATGAGGATGCAAGTGGTGTCTAAATGTTACTGCTGTGAAAGAGGAGAAATGGAGACTATGTCTCATTTATTACTAACAGCTCTCATAGCCCAAAAGCTATGAAAGCAGTTTGCTTCATGTATAGGTATCAATATAAATGGATTGACTCTAAAGCAACTCATTTATAGGTGGTGGGAGCTCAAAATGTCAAATAAGCTGGATCAAATACTAAAGGCCATTCCAGCTATCATCATGTGGGAGTTGTGGAAAAGGAGAAATGCAGTAAGACATGGGAAAAAGATATCTAATAATTGTATGTATTATCAATGCCAGTTGACTGTACATCAATTAATAAGGATCAAATTCCCATGGATTAAAGGAATATCACACAAGTGGACAGAAATGATGGAGACTCTGCTGAGGTATAAACCCACAATACAGTATAAGTTTGTTAGATGGTTGCAACCTAGAGAGGGATGGATTACTTGCAACACTGATGGTGCAAGTAAAGGGAATCCAGGCCCAAGTACTTATGGTTTTTGTCTAAGGAATAGCAGAGGAGACCTCATATATGCAGAGGCCCAGAATTTGGGGATAACTACTAACATGGAAGCAGAAGCAAAGGCAGTGTGGGAAGCATTACAGTATTGTATTAGAAGTCAGCTAAACAATATTCAGTTGGAGACGGATTCTCTAGTACTAAAAAATATGATCTACAGAAATTGGAGGATACCGTGGGAGCTAGCAGAAATAATAGACGATATACATGACATGCTTAGAAAAATCACTGTTAATGTACAACATATTTTCAGAGAAGCAAACCAGTTAGCAGATTTTATAGCAAATTCAGCAATCAATACAGAAGGAAAGCAAATATTCCTTAACTTTCAACAATTACCAAGTAGAGGAAGAAAGCTTTTAAATATTGATAAACGACAAGTCCCTTCAGTTCGAATCAAGACAAGGAGAATTAGCAACACTAACTACAATGGACAGCATGATTAGATGCAGATTCGACATTACATGGTTCCACAACTATGATATACACAAGGCAAAATGGATCGATGACTGAAAAGTTGAGAGTAAGGAAGCCAAATCTGAAGTGGGAGTGAGCATCCGTCAAGGAGATCGTACCATTGAAGCTCATGAGCAAGGTCTTCTTCTCTTAAACGACTTCAGCTACATGAAAAAATGGAACAGAAGGAGTGGAAAGGAGGACAGAACTGGGGAACTAAATCAGGACTTACATGGATCTGACAGATTGGGAAGCAAGGCACATACTTTCTATAAATTTTAGCTTGAACTCAAGATTCCTATCCGGACAGTACACCTGCAAGGAGAACGGAGTCAAATGGGAAGAAGAGAAATGACATTGAAACAAAAATGGGTGCATTACCTTTTCGAGTTGGTTAGTACACCACAGAGCACACGAGATGGATGGAGTATATTTATCACTAATAGTAGAAGAAACATGAAGCAACAGCTCAAAGAGGCAAGGAAGAACATTTACAGAGCCAAGAGCAAGAGAGGCGGAAGGAAGAAGAGAAAGGAGGAGGAGCTGAAATTCCTTTTTAGGAAACCCTTAAGAATAGGAACTTGTTTTATTCTCCTAGTTGGTCACTTTTGGGCCGACCAGGAATTTTTATTGTATATGGCCCTTTTTGAATAATCCAATAATATGGACTTAGTGTCCGAATTTGAATGTGAAAAAAAAAAAAAAGTTATTTGAAAATTTAAAAATAAAACTACTGAAAATATTCTTCTCAATATGTATAAATGTGAATTATTTTGTTATTTTATTTTTAATTTTATTTAATTTGAATTTATTTATCTTATGTTTAATAAATTATATATTTAAAAATTATGTAAAAAATACTATAACTCACAATAACGGAAGAGATATACAAACATTTAGTTACTCTCAAAATTTCACTTTGCCACACATAAAGAATAACATATAATTATCAATGGCTATATGACCTCTACCCCTGCCAGGTGCATGATCCCCGCCTCTAACTCGATCTCTGCCAGGTTCACGATCCCTGCCTCTGCCTCGATCTCTAACATGTGCCTCGATATGGAGGTGGAGGACCCTTACCAGCCGTTATCTCAGAAAATTTGTGCATCGTTATTGCATACTTAGTAGAAATGCAATCACAAACAGAAGCAGGTACACAAGTCACTACATAAACAAGCAAACAATTTAAGTAAAAGAACACAATAAAAAAGCAAACAAAACAAGGAAAAGGAATAAAAATAACTTACAAGATCTTTCTTGATTAGAAATAGGCGTCATGAACTGTTGACCAACCCAACATCCTTCATCAGCCTAAAAGAAAACAACTAATCAATTAATATCAGTTAACACAAGAAAAATAGAAAAATAGATTCAAATTGACCATTACATTTGCACAAATAAGTACTCCAAAATCATCCTTTGGAGCAATGCGAACAATCTGCAACAAGGGAATTGAGTCAGGCAGCCATCAATATCAACAAAAAATAAAAAAATTACAAAGACAAACAGTGATATCAACAATTTTTTTATAGAGACAAACACAAACAGAACAAAAATAAAAAAAATTAATAGAGACAAACATTGATATCAACAAAAGTTAAAAACTTTTACAGAGACAAATATAAACACAACAAAAAAAAAAATACAGAGACAAACAATGATATCAACAAAAACAAACCCAAAAAAGGATTAATTACTTAAGTGGATCTCTTTTAAAAAATAATTACTTATTTTAAATATACTCTTTAATTATTACCATTTATAGCAATATATAACAATATTATATATTTTATTAGATTTCTCTCTCGCCTCTTTCTCTTTTTTCTCTCTCAGCTTTATAATTTTTATCTCTTTTTTAAAAAAATAATTTGTTTATATAATTTTTATCTCTCATTCTCGCTCTTTCTCTTCTTTTTTTTATGTCGTATTCTCGTTCTTTCTCTCTTCTTTTCTTTTTGTTACTGATTCTTTCTTGCTTTCTTTTTGTTGCTTTTTCTCTCTCTCTTTATGTTGCTTTTTCCCCCTTTCTTTCTCTCTCTCTACTTTCTTTCGTAGAGTAGTGATTCATAGAATGAATAAAATTTGTATCGTAACAAATGAAGAGACATAATAAATTGCAAAATGAATTAAATACATTAAAGTTGAATTAGAAGAGAATTAAACATGAATGCAAAATGTAGCAAACGAAAGAGCATTCTATGATTTGTAAACTGAATGAATTTGTATCAATAATGAATTTAACAAGTAATTCAATCGTAACAAATCCACCAATAAATTGCAAAATGAATTAAAATTGTATTTAAAAGTGTATTGCACAAATATTAAAGTTGTATTGGAAGAGAGAATTAATCATGAATAAAAA
>NW_006239044.1:542406-543556 GCF_000226075.1 Solanum tuberosum
GTCTTTTACAAAAACACTCTCTATAGTAGTTCTTTGTGTCGTATTACATAATTTTTCACGTGAACACCAAAGTAGTGATGAAATATTCAGTGAATATTAAATGATGATATGGTTGTTAATGAAAATGATGAACAATCGGCTCAGGATAACAAAATCATGTGCTTTGTCTACTTCACGATGTATGGAATGATGCTTGTTGCACTCACTCCAAACTACCACATTGCTCTAGAGTCATGGACACTATTTGTTATTGTTGCAACGAAGATTCAAATTGACTTGTAATACAAACTTATGGTTAGTTTTGATAATTTTAAAAACTTATGGATATAAATCATATTTTTCTAAAAAAGTGAAATATATTTCCCAAATACTATGGCCAAACACATGGTATAATTTCACCCAAATAATATTTGCGAAAAATATTTGGAATTCTATGGCCAAACGCTAGCTAAGAGTTGGGGTTGATCCCACAAGGACTGATATAATAAAGAATTCGAACAAGAAGTAAAATGATGTTCTAATTGTTTGTAGATGTAGACATTTCACAATAATAAAGTAAATGACAAGGTTGTGACAATTTATGTCAAATGGTGGAGGATTTGGGTAACCAAATTACAACAACTAAAACCGGGGGTAAACAAATAGAGAAGGTTTCTTGGGAGAGTAATAAATTAAATGCCAATTGTGCGTAATGGGTGATTATTGCTTACTAAAAGTCATTGATTCTCAATGAGTAGGCAATGTTTTGGGTGCAATAGTCATTTCTCAATCAACTATATTCAATCAAGTGAGTTCTTTCAGCATTAACAAGAACAACATGAGTCAATGATTCGTAAACTGCATAAAACTTGTATCAATAATTAATTAGACAAGTAATCTAAATCCTAAACAAATGAAGAGACATAATAAACTGCCAAATGAATTAAACTTGAATTAAAAATGTATTACACACATATTAAAGTTGAATTAGAAGTGAATTAAACATGAATGCAAAATGTAGCAAACAAAAGAGCATTATTGTAAACTGAATAAAACTTGTATCAACAATGAATTAAACAAGTAATTCAATCATAACAAATCCACCAATAAATTGCAAAATGAATTAACTTGTATTACACAAATATTAAAGTTGAATTAGAAGAGAAAATTA
>NW_006239044.1:544115-546214 GCF_000226075.1 Solanum tuberosum
TAATATTTGCAATATGTATTAAAAATGTATTGTGCATGTATTATAAATGTATTATAAAAGTGTGTTACCTAAATTATTTTAGCTGATATCATTAAAAGGGAGTGAAGTTTGCAATACGTATTATAAATGTAGGATGTATTTAATACAATTATGAAACATATCTAATACAACTTTAATACAATTGCGATACAGTTCCATAAACTTTACCTTTTTCGAGTTTCAATCTAATATTTCTCCTAAAATCAATTATAAACTAAACCTCCTCTTAAAATTGAGATATAAACTCCAAACGACATTTTCAATTATTTGTACGAACTACCTATCCAAACTAATCACAACTTCGTAAAATTCAAATAATGAATTCAAAATTTGAAGCTTTATAATGACCATCAATGGTGAACTCTTACTTCTATAATTTTAGAGATTTGAAATTTCTGCTTAAAACATGATTTTGTACAAATTTTTGGTCTTTCTGTTTCTCTTTTCATCTTGTTTTTAGATAAAAATAGTGAAATATGGGAAAAAACTGATTTGAGGATAGTTATTTAGATGAAAATTTCAAAGAAGAAGTAGAAAAAAAAAGAGGAGCAAGAAAAATAGTGTCAGAGAAAGAGACGAAGAAGAAGCAGAAGAGTAAAGAGAAGAAGAGGAAAAAGGGCTGAGAAAGAGGCGAAGACTGTACAATTTTCTTAATTCAAAAAATAAGTTATATTTAGTTAGAAAAATTATGTTGTCATAGATGGTAAATATTTTTATAATATAGCATATTTATGTGATTTACCCAAAAAAAATTACAAAGACAAATAGAAATTTAACAAAAAAAATAAAAAATACAGACACAAACACTGATATCAACCAAAATAATTTTTTTTTACAGACAATCATAAACAGAACAAAAATTTTAAAAAATTATAGAGAAAAACACTGTTGTCAACAAAAATCAATTTTTTTTAACAGAGATAAACATAAAGCGAACAAATATCAAAAGTTTTTACATAGACAAACATAAACAAAACAAAAATCATATTTTTTATAGAGACAAACACTAATATCAACAAAAATTTTAAAAAATTACAGTGGCAAACGGTAATATCAACAAAAATAATTTTTTTTTACAGAGACAAATAGTAATATCAACAAAAATAAAAAACATTTACAGGGAGACGAACAATAACAAAGAACATATCCATACAAATATGGCAAAAGAAGACAATGCAGAAACAAGCTTAAAAATAATAGAGTGTAAATTAGAAACAAATAACTTAAATGAAATATGTAATCACTATCCTTGAAAGGAGCAATGTGAGATAGCTGAGAAAGAAAATGATATGAAAAAAAATCTTTCGACCGATTTGCGTCATTTACAAAAATTAATAGAAAACTTTTTGCAAATATGATAATTATGTATCTATTTATTTTTACCATTTAGGTTAGTCAAAAATATGTATACCTTCCCATCAACCTCTTTCCTTAATTAACATATTCGATTTGGGCCTAAAACTACTCACCAACAACCTAGTTTCTTTTCTATGTAAAAAAAAAATAGTCAATTTGAGCCTAAAAATACTCAATCGCTCTTTTCCTTTCCTATCTAAAGTTGTTGATTTGGGCCTAAAATTTTAATAGGTAATATAATTGTTTTCTATCTAAAGGAGTTGATTTGTGCCTAAAATTTTAATTTTACATAAAAAGTAATATAAATCACAATAACTGATAATTTAAAATATCTTAAAGATATACAAAAATTAAGTTGACTCTCAAAATTTCACATTGGCACATAAAGAATAACATATAATTATCAATGGTTATATGACCCCTACCACTAGGGGTGTTCACGATTTGAGTAAAAACCGATCCAAACCGAAAAACCAAACCAAATCAATAAAATAAAACCGATATTATATGGGTTTGGTTTGGTTTGGTTTTAGATTTTTGAAAACAGGTAGTATTTGGTTTGGTTATGGTTTTATTCGAAAAAATTGAAGAAATAACCGAACCGAACCGATGAATTATATACATATATTTTATTAATATGCATACTTAATATATTATTTTTATAAACAATTTTAAAGATCTTATACATATTTTCATTAAAATTT
>NW_006239044.1:546891-556211 GCF_000226075.1 Solanum tuberosum
GGTTTTTTCCGAATAAAACCATAACCAAACCAAATACTATCGGTTTTCAAAAATCTAAAACCAAACCAAACCAAATCAAATCCAAATAAAATCAGTTTTATTTTATCGATTTGGTTTGGTTTTTCGGTTTGGATCGGTTTTTATCCAAACCGTGAACACCCGTATGTGTATGGTTAATAACCGAATAACCGAACCAAACCAATCCGAAACCGATAACCACCAAACCGGTAAATTTATATTATATTTGGTTTGGTTTGGTTTTGATAATTTTAAAACCGATTAAGTTGGTTTGGTTTTGATTTTGACCAATAACCGATCCAAACCAACCCGTGAACACCCCTACCTAGCACTGCCAGGTGCATGATCCCTGCCTCTTACTCGATCCCTGCTAGGTCCATGATCCCTGCCTCTACCTCGATCTCTGTCAGGTGCATCAATGTGGACGTGAGGGAACCTTACCAGCTCTTACCTCAGCAAATCTACTCATCATAATTGCATACTTGGTTATGTTTATTAGTAGTCTTTAAGTAATTTTTATTAATATGATGTTATATTTTTTTTTAAATATCGACACTGCTTATAAAATTTTTTACGTACGCTACTGACTTGACATAAATACAATCACAAACGAAAGCAGGTACACAAGTCACTACATAAACAAGCAAACAATTTAAGTAAAAAGACACATTAAAAAAGCAACCAAAACAAGGAAAAGGATTAAAAATAACTTACAAGATCTATCTTGATTAGGAATATGCGTCATGAACTGTTGACCAGCCCAACATCCTTCATCAGTCTAAAAGAAAACAATTAATCAATTAATATTAGTTAACCCTAGAAAAATAGAAAAATTGATTCAAATTGACCATTACATCTGCACAAATAAGTACTCCAAAATCATCCTCTGGAGCGATCTGCAACAAGGGAATTAGAGTTTTAAATCAGGCAGCCATAAATATCAACAAAAATAAAAAAATTAGAGAGACAAACACTGATATCAACAAAATTTTCATATAGGAACAATCATAAACATAACAAAATAAATTTTTTTTAATAGAGACAAACACTAATATCAATAAAAATCAAAAACTTTTACAGAGACAAACATAAACAGAAAAATAATGCATAGACAAACACTGATATCAACAAAAATTAAATATTTTTACAAAGACAAACATAAATAGAACAAAAATAAAATAAAAATACAAAGCCAAACACTAATATCAAGAAAATTTAAAAAAAATACAGAGACAAACATAAATAGAACAAAATCATTTTTTTTAGACAAACACTGATATCAACAAAAATCAAAATTGTTTACAAAGATTAACATAAACAGAACAAAAATCAATTTTTTTTAAAGAGACATACATAAACATAGCAAAAATAAAAAACTTTACAGAGACAAACACTGATATCAACAAAAAAATGTAAATTTTTAAACAGTAAACAGTAATATCAACAAAAATAAAATATTTTTACAAAAACAAACAGTAATATCAACAAAAATAAAAAAAGTTTACTGAGACAAACAGTAACAGAGAACTTATCCATACAAATATGATAAAAGAAGACAATATTAAAAACAAACTTAAAAATAATAGAGTGTAAATTTAAAACAAATAACTTAAATTAAATACATAATCGCTTGCCTTGAATGAAGCAATGTGAGATAGGCGAGAAAGAAAATGCTATGAAAAAAAAAATCTTTCGATGTATTTGTGTCTGTCACGACCCAGACCGTCGTGATTGACATCCACACTAACTCTCCAGTAGGAGAACCATTACTACAACCCAACTAAACAACTTAACCAAAATACTATTCATTTAAAGATACAAAAGCAGGTTTAAATGCAAAAACGAAATAAGGAGTTCCCATAAACTCCGGGAATTTAACAACGACTATCAAAACATTGCGGAAAACAACCCCTATAACCTGAAAGTCAATGTACCAAAACTCTAAAGTTCAACAATTCTAAGCAAAGGGGGTGTAACCCCAAAACTAAACAAAAAAATATCTAAACAATAGTCTCAGTCTGAAGAAAATGGACTAAACAAAATGAAAGACTCCATGACAGCCTAAAAGAACTGGCTCACCCTTGAAATTTGATCTCGATCACTACTCTCCTAGCTGGGGTCTATCAGTAGCCACCTGAAGATGCCCTGTACTCAACAAAGACGAGCAAGTGCAGTATCAGTACACAACCATAGTGTACTGGTAGGATTACACGGCTATTCCAGTAAGCCTAACATATACCAGTAATCACAACAAGGTAAACATGACATGCACAAAATGTATACACAATTATCGTTTCAAGAGCAATGTACAATTTCACATTCTCAATAACAAGTAAATATGACAATTCAATGGTCCTCTCATGGAACCCATACCCAAACTATTAGAGTACCGGAATGTGGTACTTGAACCAAATTAGTGTGTCGGAACGTGACACCCGCTCCAATATATGCACCAAAACGTGGCACCCGATCCAAGTTAGTGTGTCGAAACGTGACACCCGATCCATTCAACACAACCACAATTACAATCACACTCATATGTACATTCTCATAATCATACAATCAAGTGTCAAATCATGGCATACATTTACTCATTTCATTAGGTTTGATCAACAAGGCTTCATTCACACACATACATGCATTACAATGAAGTAATCACCAACATATATCACGCAAAAAAGAAATCAAACCATCACCTACCTCGAAACCAAGCTTGAATCCCTCTAAGGAACTTGAATCTTCCATTTCCAGATTCTTTCCACTTGTTCTAGGACTACAAACAATTAATATACGCAAGGATCAACAATCAAAGGTCTAATTAGACCAAACCCATGATCCTAAGGTACAACTAGGGCTTTTTCCCACCATCCAATTCAGTCCAGAAACCCTCCCCCAATAATAATTAACCAAGAATCTAAGATCTACAGATTGAAAAACGGATTAGGGGAGTAAAATCCTTACCTTTAGCACCAAAAGTCATGGAAAACTGTCAAGAAATCACCTGGGTCATATCTTAACTCTCAAGAATGAAACTTGCAGAAAAATAACATTTTTGGGGTTTAATTCCGACTTAAGTCGCGAATGAGCCTCTACGGCGGACCCCATCCTGCCACAGCGGCCCCGCCCTGGCAGGAATAATCCCGCCATAGTGGCTTTACACGGAAACAAAGAGCCAGAATTAGAGTTTCAAACCCCCCCCCCCCATTCCACAACATATCTTCAACCCATGATGTTCAAAGACTACCCTTTCACACTAAGAATAGTTTCGTGAGTTCTACTCACCCGAATTCGATTTCGTAAAGTCGTACGGGTTCTTTAACGTCTTAGATATCTACTTATGTAATAGAATTCATTATTAAATCTCTCATTCATTATCATATTTCCCTAGACTCGCATGACTCTGATTTCGTCCAAATTTGGACTAGGCTAGGAAATTTCAAGGTACTACCAAAAAGTTTTCTAGCCCAAAATTTTCTCCGCTAGCTTTTCTATATGACGGGAGCAGGTCGTTACAATATATACCAATTTACCCATCACTCGTCCCCGAGTGACAAACTAGAAAAAATGGCTAAAGTAAGATTGGAGTAGTACCTGAATCGTTGAACAACTGGGGATACTTGTCTCACATGTCCTTCTCGGTTTCCCAAGTAGCTTCCTCAACTGGACGATGCTTCCATTGAACCTTCACGTACTTAATCTCTTTGGTCCTTAGTTTTTGGACATCACAATCAAGAATTGCAACTGGTTCCTACTCATACTGAAGATCTTTGTCTGACAATACTGAGTCCCACTTTATGATGTAATCTCCATCCCCATGGTACTTCTTCAACATGGACACACGAAACACTGGATGAACTCCAGATAAGCTAGGTGGTAAAGCCAATCTATAAGCCACTGGCCCTACACAGTCAAGAATCTCAAATGGACCAATGTATCATGGACTAAGCTTGCCCTTCTTGCCAAACCTCATCACCCCTTTCATTGGATGACACCAAGAAGAACTTTCTCACCAGTCTGAAATGCTATGTCTCTTACATTATGGTTTGCATACTTTTTCTGTCTACTCTAGGTTGCTAAAAGCTTAGCTTGAATACTCCTCATTTTATCTTGAGCATCCTTCACTAAATCAACCCCCAAAGGCTTCACATATCCGGCCTCAAACCATCCTATGGGTGATCTACATCCCTTCCCATAAAGTGCCGTGCATGGTGCCACGTCAATGCTGGAGTGGTAACTATTATTATAGGAGAACTCACACAACGATATGAACTTATCCCAATGCCCTCCAAAGTCAATCACACATGCCCTCAACATGTCCTCTAACACCTAAATAGTCCCCTCTTCTGTGGATGGAAAGCTCTACTAATAGTGAGTCGAGTGCCTAACTCATCATCCAATTTCCTCCAAAACTTGGATGTGGACTATGTACCACAGTCTGATATGATAGAAAGGGACACTACGTGCAACCTCACTATCTCTTTCACATAAACCTTAGCCAATTGTTGAGCATTATAGTCTATTCTGACTGGAATAAAATTGGCTGACTTAGTTAATCTGTCACCACTACCCAAATAGAATCAAACTTTCCCAAAGTCTTGGAGGACCAACCACAAAATCCATAGCTATTCTTTCCCACTTCCATTCCGGAATTGACATTCTCTGAAGCAAACCTGCAGGTCTTTGAAGCATATACTTTACATGTTGGCATTTTTGGCACTTAGACACAAACTCAACTATGTTTTTCTTCATGCCAGACAACTATGTTTTTCTTCATGCCAGACCACCAATAAAGTCACTTCAAGTCTCGGTACATCTTGGTCACACCCAGATGAGTGAAATACCGTCAACTATGAAGTTCGGTCAATAATCTCTGAATCAAGTCATCTACTCGAGGAAAACAAATCCTTCCTTTAAAACTGAGCACACTCCCTGCATCTAAAGTCACATCTTGTGCCTTGCCAGACACTGTCCTCTTTCTGATCTTATTCAGATTCTCATCCTCAAACTGTTTGGCCTTGATCTCCTCAATGAACGTGGCCCTTAACTCAATGCTAGCTAACACCCCACCTTTCTCTGAGATGCCTAACTACATGAACTTAGATTCCGAGGTTTGAATTTCCTTATCCAAAGGTCGCTTGGATACACTCAAGCAAGCTAGACTACCCATACTCACCGCCTTCCAACTTAGCGCGTCTGCCACTACATTAGCCTTACCTGGATGATACTGGATGGTCACATCATAATCCTTGAGTAACTCCATCCACCTACGCTGTCTCAAATTCAGATCCTTTTGAGTGAATACATGTTGTAGACTATGATAGATCAGTAAACACCTCACATTTGACACCATAGAGGTAATGTCGTCAGATCTTAAGAACAAACACTACCATTGCCAACTCTAAATCATGTGTTGGGTAATTCCTCTCATGCACCTTCAACTGCTGCGATGCATAAGCTATGACATTCTTATCCTGCATTAACACAATACCCAAACCCGAATGGGAAGCATCACAATAAATAATAAAATCTTTACCTTCCACCGGTAGTGCTAGAATATGTGTTGTGGTCAAAAGAGTCTTAGAATTTTTAAAGCTCTCATCACATTTTTTGGTCCATTCAAAAATCACCTCCTTTTTGGTCAACCTTGTCAGATGCATGGCAATAGAAGCAAAGTTCTTCACAAATCGACGATAGTAGCTAGCGAGCCCTACAAAACTCCTAACTTAAGTCACAGAGCTAGGCCGAAACCAATTCTTAACCGCTTCAATATTATGGGGATCTACCATTACCCCTTTTCTTGAAACTGCATGCCCCGAAAAGGCAATTGAATCCAACCAGAACTCACACTGGAAAATTTGGCATATAACTTTTGTCTCCCAAGAACACCCAGAACAATACGAAGATGGTCGGCATGTTCTACCTTACTCTTTGAATAGACCAAAATATCATGAATAAAGACAATCACAAAAGAATTCAGAAATGGTTTGAACACACCGTTTATCAAACTCATGAAAGTTGCAGGCGCATTTGTCAACCCAAATGACATTACTAAAAACTCACAGTGTAGTGTCCATAGCGGGTTTTAAACGTCGTATTGGGCACATCCTCAGGCCTAATTTTCAACTGGTGGTAGCCAGACCTTAGATCAATCTTGGAGAAAACTGATGCACCTTGAAATTGGTCAGAAAGAATCATCTATTCGAGGCAAGGATACTTGTTTCGAATAGTGACCCTATTCAATTGCCGATAATCTATACATATTCTCATACTACCATCTTTTTTCTTAACAAACAAAATTGGAGCACTCCATGGGGAAGCACTAGGACAAATAAATCCCTTATTAAGAAGCTTTTGGATTTGAGCATTAAGCTCTCTTAACTCTATCAGAGCCATACAATATGGAGGGATAGATATAGGGCGCGTACTAGGTTCTAAATCAATGTTGAAGTCTATATCTCTATCCGGAGGCATACCAGACAAGTCATTAGGAAACACTTCTCTAAATTCTGACACCGCCGGAATAGACTAAATAGATGGAGTCTCAACCTCAACATCCCTAATATGAGCCAAATAAGCCAAACATCCTTGCCTTACCAATATCCCAGCCCGAATGGAGGATATGATCTTAGCTTGTTTAGGCTTGTACACACATTCCCACTCTGATTTTTCCCTTTCTGAAATTTATAGAGTTACAGACTTAGTATTACAATTAAGCACATCATAATAGGGGGACAACCAAGTCATGCCTAAGATTATATCAAAGTCAGTCATATCCAAAATCACCAAATCAGCCCAAGTCTGAAAACCCATAAACAAAATAGGATAAGCACGATAGACATGGGTGACTATGACATACTTTCCAACTGGGGTAGAAACATGGATGGGGGCCTCAAGTATATCACAAATCATTGCAAATTTTGAGGCAAATCGCACGGATACATAAGAATAAGTAGAACCCGGATCAAACAACACATTGGCCATCCGGTTACAGACAATAAAAGTACTTGTGATCACTGCGTCAGATGCCTCTGCCTCATTCTTGCCCGGAAAGGCATAACACTAAGCCCTATCATCTTGACGAGCTACTTCCCTGCCTGGTTGCACGTTACCCCTGCCTGCGTTACCATTTTCTCTACCTCCACAGCCTCAATGATTACCTCATCGCCCACCTGGTGG
Source organism: Solanum tuberosum (assembly GCF_000226075.1). Lineage (NCBI taxonomy): Eukaryota > Viridiplantae > Streptophyta > Magnoliopsida > Solanales > Solanaceae > Solanum > Solanum tuberosum. The sequence goes on from NW_006239044.1 coordinate 554,086, forward strand.
ACGCCCTCGACCATTATTACCATTTCCCGCGGGTACCATTGCTCTAGTTTGTTGCTATGTGGACTCCATCATACGTGGGTGGGGATAATCTCTCCTTATATGCCCAGGTTCTCCACAATTGTAGCAAGTACGATCAAAAGATGGCCTACTGCCCGCCGAGGTGCGACTCTCTGGCTATCCTGAATCAAATTATGAGGTGGAGTTCCCGAGTAATTACCTGTAGAGGCGGGCATAACGGACTAAATTAGCTTAGCTGCAAGTATTGGCCTTTCGGACCCCCTAGAGTAAGAACTTTGAAAGTTACCCGAGTTCTTGGCCCTTTTAGCCAATGCCTTAGCCTGACCGTGTCGTCTCACCCCCTCCACTTTCTTCACAAACTCTGTTACCTCATTAAAGCTCCTCCCTGCAGAGGTCATATGAACAGATAATACCTGCAACTCAGTTTTTAGTCCCCTAATAAATAAATGGATCCTCTTCTCCTCAATAGTCACCAATTGAGTAGCATATCTAGACAAAGCATGGAACTTGGCCTCATAAGCAGCCACATACATACCACCTTGTTCCAAAGCCATGAACTCATCCTTCTTACGATCCCTCAAAGTCCTAGGCACATATTTCTCCAATAACAGAGCATGAAACTGGGTCCAAGTAAGTGGAGGTAAAACTAGAAGATTTGCATTCCATATAAGCTCTCCACCACTGCTTAGCCTCACTTTGAAGCTGAAAAATCACGAACTCAACCCCATGCTGATGGACAATTCCCAACTTATGAAGCCTCTCATAACATTTTTAAGATAAACTCATAAACATCCTCACTCTCAGAACCAAGAAATACAGGAGGCTTTAGCTTCAAAAACATTTCATGCTCATTACCCGTCATAATAGAACCCAACAAAGGACGGAAGAAATATGAGGATTGACGGGGGCTTGAGTTGCTTGAAAAGAAGGAAGCACTCCACGACCAACTAATCCTTTCAAGAATGACATGATCTGTTGAGCTAACACTGGGTCTATGAGAGGCACACCGGTAGTCTCAGCTTGCACCTCTTCCTCTTGACAACCTCCTCAACATTTTCAACCTCAACATTCTCTTCTATCTCTAGTAGGCGCCACTCTTCCTCGGCCTCTACCTCTAGCTCTTCTTTTACCCCTGCCTCGACCACGACCTCTCGCTACAGATTCCTCAGCTAGAGCATTGACGAGAGCTACGGGCCTGATGTCGTTGAATCTAGTATTAACCATCTGCGGACAGAAGAGTGAAGGAGGATATATACCAATTTGAATTGCCAGATACCAATTGGAATCAAGTTATAGCACAAAAGGAGACAAGAGAAGACAGAGAGATTTCCTAAAGTGCTATAATCTCTCCAAGAAAAGTACAGACGTCTTCGTACCATTCCGCAAGACTCTACTAGACTCGTCTTGGTACATCGATATCAATGAACCTAGGCTCTGATACCAACTTTGTCACGACCCAAACTATCGTGATTGGCACCCACTAAGGCTGGCAAACGGACAGGACCGGATTTACCAGAACCGATCCTCGTTACCGGATTTCGTTACCGGAATCGGGTCTTACCGGAAATTTCCAATGGTTCCGTCCGGTCCCTTAGTTACCGGTTTGGACCGGACCGGAACCGGTTCTTACCGGATCATTGTGTACCGGTAATTTTTTTATATTTTTTTATTAACTTTAATTATTATATAATATTATATTATTAAAAAACTTCAATATAAAACTTTAAACTTTAAAGTTACTTTAAAGTTTCAATTGAATTTAAGTTTAAACTTTAAACTTTAAAGTTTAAAATTGACTTTAAATTTTAAAGTTTATATTGAATTTAAAATTGACTTTAAAGTTTAAAGTTTATATTGAATTTAAAGTTTAAACCTTAAAATTCAATTTTATATTAAAGTTTAAACTAATATTAAAATAGTTGAAAATTAAATTTCTAAAATGACTTGGATTAAATATAACTATATAAGAGACTATTTTATAAGAAAATCAAGGCGAATAGCCGTATATTTATTCAAATAAATAAATTGTACAATACAAATATTAGAAAAAGACAAAGAGTACATAATCTAGGTATTGAATATTAATTATTGTACTAACAATTGAAACT
>NW_006239044.1:556676-560240 GCF_000226075.1 Solanum tuberosum
AGATTTATATGTATTATATAACTCTCTAGCTTTTATATATATATTACTTTTACAATCTTCAACACTAGGAGTTTCATCATCTTTAATTTCTAAATTTGCATAAATCTTTTCAACCATTCTTTCAACACCTTTTAATTTGTAATTTGGGTTGAAAGTAGTAGCAGTCAAATAGATTTGACGAATAGGGAAAAAATATTTTTTGAATTTTTTCAATTATAAAAGCAAGGGAATCTTCAAATCGATCTTTTCCTTTATATTTTTGCAAATTCAGATGAAATAACACAAATATTTACTAAAACAGAAGAAATAGTTGGATAATATTGACCAGAAGCAAGCATTTGTTGCTTTTATAAAAAACGCTTAAAAATTCAATAAGTTCTTTTGTATTTTCCCAATCTTCATAGCCAATTCTCAAAATTCGGGTCCGCATTATGAGCATTAAAAACTAATTGTACCGGTTCTTGATAAATATAAGCAACTTGAAGCATTTCAGATAAAGAATTCCATCTAGTGCATACTTATTTTGGAACTTTTCCATATTTAAGTCCACATTCTTTACAACGATTTTTAAATTCTGTAACTCTAGCTTTTATTTTAGCTTTAAAAATCCAATTACAAGCAAGTCTAATTTTTTCACAAGAAATTCCAAATTGAGAAATACCATATTTTACTATCAAATTATACACATGTGCGGCACACTTAATATGAATAGAAACATTATAAATTGGACAAAGTCTACATTTTAAATAATCAATTGCTTTTAAATTATTAGAAACATTATCTAAAGTGACACTCATTATTTTGTCACATATTCCATAAAATTGTAAAATAGAGGCTATTTTTGTTGCTATATAAGCACCGGTTTTAGTTTCTTCAACATATTTATATCCTAATATTCGTTTTTGCGTGTTCCATTCATGGTCAATCCAATGGACAGTAATTGTAAAAATAATCATTACCATTAGGACTACGTCCCATATCAGAAGTAATAGATAATCTACCATCATAATAAATAAATAAACAACGAAGAAAATGACAATATTCTTTTTGATATTTAAAAAAGATCACTTTTTAATTGTACTTCTTGGAATACCTTCATAATTTGGGTTATACAATTCCCGAATACACTGAATAAAACCAGGATCTGAAGGAAATGAAAAAGGCAAACCACAAACAGCAACCATTTTAGCTAATTCTCTACGATCTTTTTCTTTACTATATGTGCGGTGTGTGCTTCGGCTAGCTGGGTTAGTCATATTTAATACACTTTGAACCATATTAGAACCTCCAGCTCCCATAGAATTTTCAGGTATGGGTATTCCATTTCTATTAGTCATTTCTATATCATCTAGGCGAGCAAATTCTTTATTACACTTTCTCAAATGTGTTCTTAGTCGTCTCGTTCCCCCTTGTGTACCCGTAGTTACATGTTTCATGATCAATTTACATTTCGTGCAAGTAACAGTAGTTTTTTTCTCATTTTGTACCAAAAATTTCGATACTAAAGATCTTTTAACACGTACAGTGGTCGTTGAAAAAGTAGGTAAAGAGGGGACTTCATCTTGTTCCGGTAATTCGGTAGCCGGACTAGTAGGGGTAGGGGTCTCATCATCTTCCTCATTTATTTCTACTTCCTCATCTAATTCTTCCTCAAAATTAGTAAAACATCTATTTAAAGTTTCATGATCTACTTCATTTTAGGAATTAAATTCAATAGGTCATGAGTCTCGTGTAAAAGAAGTTTCATCAACATGAGTATAATCATTAATATTAATTCTAAATCTAGGAGGTGGCAAATTTTTAGAATTAGAACTACTTCCTCCTCCCCTATTATTTATTCTTTCCGACATTGGTCTTTTACTACTATATTTTTCCAAATTCATGTTCAAGTTTAAAATAATTAATATTATGAAAAACAAGCAAAGATAATATAACAAAAAAAAATAAAATAACTTAATTAATAAACAAATAAAAAATTAAAGTTGGAACGAATGTACCGAACGTCTACGTAAAAGTAGACGTATAACCAAAGCCGGAATTGAGAGATGCCAATTGAAGCTTCCGATTTACTTCAAATAAATCTCCGAAATTCGAACTCCAAGTCAATATCACAAAATAATAATGATGAATTTATGAGAGATTGAAAATTAAGAGATTTTATAAGATAGTTTGTGAATTTGTGATTTAAATGAAAAAATATGAGTATATTTATAGTGTTAAGGGGTAGAGAGGGGTGGGGGGCTGTTTGGAGCCGTTTTGGGCCCCAGCCCAACGGCTAAAAGGGCCCAACGGCTCTATAACGTTCAACTTTAAAAAAAATAATAAAGTCCGGTTCTGGTACCTATAAGATCGATTCCTTACCGGTTTAACCGGTATCGAACTTACCGGTACGGGAACCGGACCAAACAAAAACCGGTCCGTTTGCCAGCCTTAGCACCCACACTAACCCTCTGGTGGGAGAACCACTACTACAACTCAAACCAAGCAACTAAACCACTACAACATTTAAGTTACGGCAACAAGTTAAATAGCTAAAAATTGAAGTTTTCATAAACATCCAAAAGATCTAACGACTAAATAATGCGGAAAATACACCTAGAACCTGAAAGTTAATGTACCAAAACATCTAACAAGATCCGTAAGTCTAACAAGAAGGGTTACAACCCCAACTAATGAACTAATAACTAACTAGAAAAGTCTAAGTCCAAAATGTGGACATAGATGAAAGGACAACTCATGGCAGCTTGGAAGAACTAGCTCACCCTTGAATTCGATTGGCGATCACTGATCTTCTAAGCGAGATCTGTCAATAGCCACCTAAAGATGTCTTGTACTCAACAAAGAAAGAGTAAGTGCAATATCAGTACACAACCACAATATACTAGTAGGATCACACGGGTATCCCACTAAGTGCAACATACATAAGCTAATACAATAATATAATCACATGCATATATCGAACATATACAATATTATCAACATTTACAAAGAAGATACAATTTTACATTTCTCAAGATACACAATTACATCAAATTATTGGTTCTCTCATTGAACCCAAACCCAAACAGTTAGCATACCGAAACGTGGTACTCAATCCAATGATTATGCCGGTACGTGGCAACCGATCCCATAATTATGTCGGAACGTCGAAACCGATGCAAGTTTGTCACGCCCCGAGCCTACACCCTGGGCGGGACCGGCACTCGGAGACCATTGCTGGCCCAAGCGAACCCTTGGCCTGGCTTTCTTAACTCAGCGGAAACCTGACTCAACAGAAAACTCAATGCCATTCAAAGACATAAACAACTTAACTGATACATATCTGGCCAAAAAGGCAACTCAAGTCTCAAAAATAGAATATTTAAATATATACATAGCTGAGAGACTCAATTCTAACTGACTGACTATCTATGAAGCCTCTAACATACTGAGATGGATGTTGGGACAGTCCCCGCAACATCCTAACAAAATAAAACTAGAAACACAAAATAACCGAGTCCTCCGAAAGGCAAGGAGGCTCACCACTGACTCTGGAGTGCTCAGCTGGATCAACGACGTGCAGGA
>NW_006239044.1:561983-570554 GCF_000226075.1 Solanum tuberosum
GGAACAAAATGATCCAAAGATCAGCCCTATACAACAATATAATCCCAAAAGAATTGGCTAGGGAAAAGACTAAAATGCCCTTAATGATTCCCGGACGGATTTCCTTGTCAACTGCCCAACTTTCAAAGGGCATAACTCGCTCATACGAACTCAGAATTGAGCAAACTCGGCGGCGTTGGAAAGATCATTCCACAAGCTTCACAACCATAACTGGAACTACTCCTAACTCATCCTGAGCTGGAAGTTATGACTGCTCAAAGTTGGCCAAAAACCACTGATTTCCACACTTAGCCAATTTTTCCCAGATTTTCAAATCCTTTCCAAAAAATGAAAATTTTCAAATTCTAAGCCTCTTCTTAGCTATTTCAAATTGTCGGATGTTACAAAGTTAGTGTGTCGGAACGCAACACCCGATCCATTCAACAAGCCACAATCACAATCACAAAGTACATTCTCATAATCATACAATCAAGTAATGATTCATGGCATTCATCATTCATATATCCTCATTTACAATTAATGTGATCAATATTGCAACATTCGCATACATACATGTATCATAATTAAGTAAGAACAAACATACATCACCCAATCATAGAATCACAACTATCACCTACCTCGAAACAAGTTTGAAACCCTAAGAAATTTGATCCTTCCCTTTCCGAATTCGTTACGCTTATTCTTGGTCTACAAACAATCAATACAATATGAGAATCAATAAACAACCACTAATTACCCAGATTATTAACAATTTTATCAACCCTAGATCATACACATGATCTCAAATACCCAAATTACGGTTGTTTCCACCATAGATTCTTGATCAAAACCCTCCCTCATCGATAACTACTCATTAGACTACGTTCTACGGATCGAAAAATGGATTCTGAGAGTCAAAATCTTACATTTAGCCTCAAGAATGATGGAAAACTGTCAAGAAAAGACCTGGGTTCATTCCTTATCTCTCAAGGTAAAAAATTGCAGAATAAAACATTTTTGGGTTTATTTACGACTTTAAGTCGCATCTGGCCCGCCACAGCGGTCCCCACCCCGCTACAACGGCCCCGCCCTGGCGATCAAAATATCTGCCAAAGCGATTTGCACGAAACAGTGAGCTATTTTAATAATTCCAATTCCCCCATTTCACAACACACCTTCAACCAACGATACTCAGAAACTACCCGTTCACACTAAAATCAATTTCGGGAGTTCTATTCACCTGAATTCAATTCTGTAAAGTCGTACGGATTTCTTAACGACTTATCTATCTACTCATATGATCAAAATCGTAATTATATCACCCAATTTCTACCAAATTTCTCTAGACTTTAATGACTCTGATTTCGTCCAAATCTGGACTAGGTTGAAAAATTCCAAGTTATTACGAAAAAGTTTTTCGACCCAAAATTTTTCTCCGTTGGCTTTTCTACAACGACGAAACCCGATCGTTACAGATAAATATTGTTGTATGTAAACTTAAATAATAACAAAAACGATTCCTAACAACCACCAATGTTAATCGTACATAAGTTTGCAACATCTTATCAAGGACCTTGACACAATCATCCGAACGAATACCTTAGCACTTAAGCAAGATAAAATCCCAAATCAATACTCCCTACAATTAGAAGTGAACCTGAACCGACCAACACACACTCATAATAACCAAACAATCATAGTTCTTAACATCTACATCCCACAACATAAATTATCATGAGCTTAGGTTACAAAATTTTAGTCTTTAGACATCAACTACTTATTGATGGATATGTCCAAGCATACAAACCCTCTAACAACACTATCGAAATACTAGATTTAGTAATTATAGATTACCTCTTAAGAACAGTAGAATTGGATTCAATGATCCCCACATTCAACCACACATAATCGATACATGACCTCGATGACAAGATGAAATATTAGATTGTCGGACAATCATAAATATGCATGGTAGCTCTTCTATAAATTCTCATAAGCAAGGTGGTACATGTAGAACCACTAAAATACTTTAACAACTCCAAGACAACACTAATTAAGTCATTCGAAATAACCAAATCTTCCCATCTTCCCACTCAACCAAGAGAACATTACAGGATTTGGTACCCCTTATCCACCACTAGGGATCCACTGGGTCAAACCATTAACCCGAACTGATTTTTGATTTATTGGGCTAATGGGTCGGGGTATTGGGTTATTGGGTCGGGGGTCGGTTTACTAATTCATGTTATTAGATTAACGGGTCGGGGACCGGGTTGGGAAGGAAAAAATTCGGGGTACCCGATACCCCGATAAGCCCCTAATTATTATTCCTAATTTTCTATTATCCAATTCTCAGTTAGGACTTAGGGTTTTTACTTTTTACTTTTTACGACTATTTTTTTACTCTTGACTCTTCAGTTCTCACCATCGAACATCGGCAGCCGCGACTGCTCTTTTTCTTCAAAGTCCAAACTCCGACGAGGAGTTGTGCCACTACTTGACGTCCGGCGAGGCGACAATCCGACAACTGCTCCAGTTGCTCAGGCGAGGACGCGAGGTAACGACGACAACTCAATGTCTCAAAGAGTCACAATTTTATTGATTCATTGTGCTGGTTTTTTGGGATTCTTCGAGTCTTGAGTTATTACATATTGTGGGTTTGTTATATGATAAGGGGATCGATTGTATTCATCTTTGGATTTGATTTGATTTTTGTTTCTCTAATTATGAATACAAAAGTGATTTTCAGGGAAGCTCTTTATAAATTTGAGAAAAAATGTGATTTTTTCTTGGTCAGACAGAGGAAGAATGATAAAGTAGAAAGGTCTTTTTGTCTTCCTTTTGTTAAGTGTGAGTTTAAAAGCTGATATATTTTCAGCTCTAAGTTATTGCTGAATCATATACTTAAAGTTGAAATAGTTTAATCGACGTTACTTAAAATGTGTTACTTATTACCATTCACACAATACTGGGACTGCCTCCTTAAGGAAGCATGTTAAGCGTTGTTTGGAAAACAGGAACCAGAATCGTCAACTCTCAAGGATTGATGACTAGTTATTATTTTGTTTACTTGAACGTGAACTTTTAGTACTATGTTTGGACTTAATTTTTCAGGTTGTGTGACTGCTATTTGAAATTCTGTTTGTGCCTGTGTGAGCTGTGGCAGACTGGCAGTGACTTTATGTTGTGCTGCATTTTGACTTCTACAATGTTGCTGCCTTGCAGCTTGTAGTGCTGCTGTTTTATTCTGTTATTTTAATATGATATTTCATATTTGTGTTGAAAAGTTTATTCAAGTGTTGTTGTGTTGAGTGTTAAGGTTGCTTCATCGACCTCCTATAAAAAATAGTTCAAAAAATGATTATTTTATATCTTTTCGCAGTTTTTGGTGAAAGTATCATGGCTGAAAATATAATAATTGATAAGGTTGTTGGTGAAAGTGGAGCTTCTAATTCAAATGCAATAGGTCGAAGTCAAACTGTTGAGTCCCAAGTAAAAAAAGGAAGGAAAAAAAGATCTCGTGCGTGGGATCATTTTTCTCGTAAAACTGATTCTGATGGAAGTAAAAATGGTGTTTGCAACTACTGTAAGAGAGAGTATTTTGCTGACACAAAAGAACATGGTACGACGTCAATGCTTACTCATATAGCCAAATGCCCAAAGATGCCTTATAATATTGATATTAAACAATCAAAATTAGCATTTCAACCAATGATAGGGGGTAATTAGGGTGATGTAGTTGTTGTTCCATGGAAATTTTACCAGGAAGAGTGTAGAAAGGCCTTGTGTCGTATGGTAATTATTGATGAACTTTATTTCAAATTTGTTGAAAAGGAAGGTTTTAAGCAATTTATGAAAGTAGCACAACCTTGTTTCCATATTCTTTTCCGTACCACTGTGACTCGTGATTGTTTTGATCTTTTTGATGAAGAAAAACATAAGTTGATGGCTGTTTTTAAGGAAACACAACAAAGGGTGTCTTTAACCACAGATACTTGGACTTCCATTCAAAGAATCAATTATATGGTCATTACTGCTCTTTGGATTGATAAGAATTGGACTTTGCATAAGCGAATTATCAATTTTTGTCCAATATCTAGTCATAAAGGTGAAGATCTTGGAAAGTCTATTAGTAAGTGCTTACATGGTGGGGATTGTATCGAATTTTCACTGTTATAGTTGATAATGTTGGTTCAAATAGTGTGGTAATAACTGAGTTGTCTAAGCAACTAACTAAATGGGGGACCAACCTAATGGGTGGTAGTCACCTTCATATAAGGTGTATGGCTCATATTGTAAATCTTATTATTCAAGACGGTACAAAAGAAACAAATGTGTGTATTAAACGGGTTAGGCAAGCAGTGAGATACATCAGGCAATCTCCTGCAAGGTGGAAAAAGTTTCAAGAATGTTGTGAAGATGAAAATCTTGCAAAAAATTATTTATGCTTGGATGTTCCTACAAGGTGAAGTTCCACCTATATGATGTTGAATCGGGTTATTGAATATGAAGGTGCAATTGTAGAGTACGTCGATCGTGATATTGGCTTGGCACTACATCTTAAGTTTGTTGATATTATGGATAAAAATTCTACAGGTACACTTTTGAGTAGTGATTGGGAGGGCGTAAAGAGAATTACAAAATTTCTTGAAATGTTTTTTAATCTTACTTTGAAGATATCTGGATCACGATATGTTACATCAAATCTTCATTTTCTTGAAATTTGTCAAGTTGGTGTTTACTTGAATCAATTGATATCAAATGAAGATCATATTTTGGCTAAAATGGCAAAAAATATGAAGGAGAAATTTGACAAATATTGGAGTGATACTGAAAAAATGAATAAGATGATTTTCATACCATGTGTTTTGGATCCTTGTCACAAATTTAGCACTCTTGGCTTTGCACTTAAGAAGATGTTTGGAGAAAAGGGGACTGCTGTAGAAATTGGTGTGCGAACGTACATGGAATCTTTGTTTAATGAGTATACAAAGCCTATTTCAAATGATAAAAATGGCCAATGTTTTTCAACTGAGGTTGATACTTCTGATTCAAGGTCCGTAGGAGGCTTGGGAAATTTTGTTGAGGAATTACAAAAACATACATCTGAAAGGGGAGGAGCAAGTTCAAAGTCAGAATTATTTAAATATCTTAATGAAGAAATTGAAGTTGGAAAATCAGATTTTGATGTATTGCTTTGGTGGAAAGTTAACTCACCTAGATTTCCACTTTTTTTTGAGATGGCTCGAGATGTGTTGGCGATTCTCGTTTCAAGTGTGGCGTCTGAATGTGCTTTTAGTACTGGAGGGCGCATACTTGATTCATTTAGGAGTTCATTAACTCCTAAATTGGTACAAGCTCTAGTGTGCCTTCAAGATTGGCTTCGGAGTGAGCCACAACCCATAGGTATTGAGGAAGATTTAGATTTTCTTGAGCAACTTGAAGAAGGTGAGAAAAGAACCTCATTGATGTAAAATTGTGAATAGTTTATTTAATTTTTTTTTTGTTTAAGCCTTGAGCCTTGACTTGTTATCATATTTCTCTTTAGATTTGGCTAAACTTGGAAAAGAACTTTACATTGATGATATGTAAAATTGGAGGTTTCCTTCACTAACTCTACTAAAGGAGAAGGAAGGTAGATGTCTTACTATTGAGGTGGATTTTTATATAAATGTGTTATCTTGTCTTTATGTCTGATTTATGATTGACTTTTCTTTTCTAATGACTAATGAGTGTGTTAAATTATGGTTAATACAAATACTTGTGCAAAACAAGCTCCCTGTAGAACTTGGTGTTCTTCATCAGTTTATCTTGACTTTTCTTTCATTTTTAGCCATCAAAACATCTAATACTTTCTCTGTTTCTTTGTCAATCAGATTTCATCATGCCTCGACCTCATGGCTCTAATGCTCGATCACATGTTTGGAATCACTATGAAAAGCTTGAAGAAAAAGAAGATGGATCGTGGACAGTAAAATGTGTTCATTGTGGCCGTGTTACTTATCACCATTCACACAAAACTGGGACTGCCTCCTTAAGGAAGCATGTTAAGCATTGTTTGGAAAACAGGAACAAGAATTGTCAACTCTTAAGGATTGATGACTAGTTATTATTTTGTTTACGTGAACGTGAACTTTTAGCACTATGTTTGGACTTAATTTTCAGGTTGTGTGACTGTTATTTTGAATTTTTGAAATTCTGTTTGTGCATGTGTGGGCTGTGGCAGACTGGCAGTGACTTTATGTTATGCTACATTTTGACTTCTACAATGTTGCAGGCTTGACTGCTTGCAGCTTGTAGTACTGTTGTTTTATTCCGTTATTTTATTATGATATTTCATATTTGTGTTGAAAAGTTTATCTAAGTGTTATTGTGTAAGTGTTGATTGTTGTGGCTGTTGGCGGTTGGCCTATTGTTGTTGTGACATTGTGTACTTGTGTTGAGTGTTGGCCTGTTGGGTATTAACTATTAAGTAATTGAATTGTGATATTGTGTGCGGATATGAGACTATGAGTTGTTGGCTTGCTACTGTGCTGGCTCCTGAGTGTTGAGTGTTTGGTGTTGATTATTCACTGTTCAGTTGTAATTATACAAGTGTTGTTGACGGCTAGGCCTTACGGGTGTTGTGTTGTGTTGAGAGTTGGGTGACGGCTAGGCCTTACGGGTGTTGCTGTTGTGTTGAACGAGAAGGAGGAGCAGGAGAAAGACAAAGGTGAAAGGGACATCTCATCTAATAGATAAGAGGTAGTTGTTGCACCTTTTCTCAATTTGTAGACTGTATACACTAAAATATTTGTTGGGTCTGCTGGTTATTTGTAATTACATGCTAACTTGTAGGCTATTTTCAGTAGATGTTCATATTTATCTTGTGTCTTTTTATTATATTGCATTTATGCCGAGGGAATTATGGATAATTGTCAATTGAAAGACATTATTTTGGTCATGTTTTGTTAAATATAGCATATTCTTTTTGTAGTTTCGCAACCGCGGTGTTTCCATTGAAATTGAGAAGTAAAAGTGTGATGTAAAAAGGGTATGAATTTTTAAGTCTCTCCAGCTGAAAAACTGATATTTTAAGAGTTCATTTTATGGTGGAGACCTTCTATGAGCTTCTCCAGGAGATGCTTGCATTGTTATCTTTTTCAAGGATTTTATGCTAGCTTCATCTCTATCTTTTTTCTGTGCTTTCTTTTGCCTTCATATTTCTGCAGCAAATACACTTTTCTTCCTTTCCAGTAGCTTCTTAGAAAATGTTTTGCCTCTGTTTCCACTTCAATCCAACTGGCTTCTTAGAAAATGTTTTACCTCTGTTTCGTGTTTTCAGTTTTCTGGCTGCAAATTGCAATCTCCAATAAATGATTACATGGAGTTAATTAGTTTAATTACATCGTCTTCAATTCTTTATGTGATTTTTTATTTTAAAAAATTGTGTGATATGTTAACGGTTAACCCGATAACCGAATCGATAAGGGTCGATAACCGATTAACTGATTAACCGATAACTTAATGGTTCTTTAACAGTTTAGCTAGTCTACAAACCGATAACCAATAAACAAAACCGATAATGTTCAAAACCAAACCGAACCGAACCGACCGATATGCAGCCCTAATCATAAGTACTCCGACCATTTACCTTATAATAAACCAACACTTTTTAAATGAAACCTTTCTTAGGTACTTAACAATCAATAGTAATAAACTTTACGACTCAACCCAGGTGTAAGTCCTTCCAAAGGTTCAATACCTAATACAATTGATCATTTCTCACCTTGCCAATTCATACTTTGACAAAATATATTACCACGAATGTAGACTTACAATGAAAAATCTGAATTGTAAATTCAATCGTATAACACAATTCCCTTATCTATCAACATTAGCTTGTACCTTGAAGATTCTTATAAATTTATGGATCTTTGCTTATCATTGATCGCATCTCCATCGATCTTACAATATCCTTCGTTAAAAGTTCCATCGTACTCATTAATAAACTCAAAGACAAAACCAAAGCACTTATCATCACACTCGAGCTAATGTCTGTACACTCCTTTCTCAAGTCATTTTCAATAGTTTTTAACCAATCTGACGGACTTGTGACATTATTACCATAGCCACAGCAAAACGAATGAACTCACGCGTCTCTGAACCCAATTATCTACCCCTCTGAAGATATCTCTTTAGCCTTTGCAATCAAATAAAATATTCTTGCTCTCGCCTCTCTTTAAAGGTTGTACTACATCCCACTATTTTTCTTCATTATGACTCTAGCTTTTTAATTTCTATTTGAATGGTGTCCTACCATGTCTTAAAACTTTCCATACAACCACGTTACTCACCAAATATTAGAAAACCACAACCTTAGATACTCGTAAGTCGTAATTACTATACAAAAATTTGCTTAACCAACAATTTTATTATATAGTTGCATCTCGTCACAATCCATCACGAACTCTTATTACCATTACGCTCAGTCAGCCTTGACTATCACTACAAAGCCAACCTTTCATCAACACGACACCTCAAACTCAGGTATACTCATCAAATTAAGAGGACTGACCCAATTTATACGCACTTTCTTACTAAAATACTTCA
>NW_006239044.1:570641-570812 GCF_000226075.1 Solanum tuberosum
TTATGGCTTAAGATAAAATCACCAGTCCTCATACTACCCTTCTTCTTCTTAATAAACAAGACAAGAGCACCCCAAAGGGAAGCATTAGGACGGATGAAACCTTTATCAAAAAGCCTTTGGATTTGAGCGTTAAGATCTCTCAATTCTGACACCACAGGAATAGACTCAATA
>NW_006239044.1:570962-574289 GCF_000226075.1 Solanum tuberosum
CCACTCTAACCTTTCCCTACCCGGGATCTCTAGAGTTACCGACTTAGCATTACCATTAAGCACAACATAATAGGGGGGCAACTAAGTCATGCCTAATATTATATCAAGTCAGTCATATCCAGCATAACCAAATCAACCCAAATCTGAAAATCCATGAACACAACAGGACAACACGATATACATGGGTGACTATGACTGACTCTTCAACTTGGTAGAAACATGGATGGGGGCATCAAGTATATCACAAATCATAACAAATTCTGGGGCAAATCACACTGACACATAAGAATAAGTAGAATCCGGATCAGACAACACATTAGCCATCCAGTCACAAACAATAATAGTACTTGTGGTCACTGCATCAGACCCTCAACCTCGGTCTTGCTCAGAAAGGCATAAAACTGAGCCCTGTCATCTTGACGGGCAACCTCATTGCATGGTTGCACTGCTCCTCTGCCTGTATTACCATTTCCCCGGCCTCCATGGCCTCGCAATATCTTCCTCATATGCTCAGGTTCTCCACAATTGTAACACACTTAATAACTTAACCAAGTAAACATCGTTGTTATTGGAGCAGTCGTATCCTGACCTCTTCTTGATAGACAAACAATCCATGAAATCGTAGTATAACTTCTAACCTTAATTGACAAATTAATTTCATCATTTGCTGAACAACCCATACATGTTATGACAACAATACTAAATGCATTTTCCAAAGTAATGGTGTTCATTATCTAACCGTCCCTTACCAAAACCTCTTGAATATTGTCACCTATAAACTTGAATATGCAAATCTGACCTTAATGCCTTCACAAGCAACGATAGTGGCTAGCGAGCCCCATAAAACTCTTAATTTCAGTCACAGAACTAAGTCGGACCCAATTCCTTGCTGTTTCAATCTTTTGGACATCTACAATTACCCCTTCCCTTGAAACTACATGCCCTAAAAAGGTAATCGAAGTCAACCAAAATTCACACTTAGAAAACTTTGCACACCCCTTTTGTTTTTGTAACCACATGTATGCTAGTTTTTCTAATGTTTTTTACATCATTCGATTTATTACAAGGTTTTTGTAACGACCCTAAAAATGAACTAGTGAAACTAGAGCCTCACATGTGAATTTGGAGTTGAGAACTTGATGAAATTATGAGAAATGACCGTGACGTCCGGAAACTAGTCATTTGAACTAGTGAGTTGTAAGGGTCAACTTTAAATGGTCATCTATTTTAGCTCAAAATGAATTAGGTAGACCTTTACCTATCCAATTAAAGGTCTCTGAATCCTCTTTCCAACGCCACCGAGTTTGCCCAATTCCGACCCTGGAGTAAAAAGTTATGCCCGAAATATAAAGCACTGTCAGGCTGCAACAAAGGGCGAACTAAGACGGGAATGAGCACAATTTTTAAGTCAAGACTTTATGGGTCCTTAGTCCTTTTCCAAAATTGACCCTATGCTATTCTTTTCCTTTCCTAGCAACTATAAGACCTTTTTATGACCCAATTTTTATGTGAAGCTATATGTGAAGGAATGATGTGAATGAGTTTTATGTGAAGCTATATGTGAAGGAATGATGTGAATGAGTTTTATGTGAAGCTATATGTGAAGGAATGATGTGAATGAGTTTTATGTGAAGCTATATGTGAAGGAATGATGTGAATGAGTTTTATGTGAAGCTATATGTGAAGGAATGATGTGAATGAGTTTTATGTGAAGCTATATGTGAAGGAATGATGTGAATGAGTTTTATGTGAAGCTATATGTGAAGGAATGATGTGAATGAGTTTTATGTGAAGCTATATGTGAAGGAATGATGTGAATGAGTTTTATGTGAAGCTATATGTGAAGGAATGATGTGAATGAGTTTTATGTGAAGCTATATGTGAAGGAATGATGTGAATGAGTTTTATGTGAAGCTATATGTGAAGGAATGATGTGAATGAGTTTTATGTGAAGCTATATGTGAAGGAATGATGTGAATGAGTTTTATGTGAAGCTATATGTGAAGGAATGATGTGAATGAGTTTTATGTGAAGCTATATGTGAAGGAATGATGTGAATGAGTTTTATGTGAAGCTATATGTGAAGGAATGATGTGAATGAGTTTTATGTGAAGCTATATGTGAAGGAATGATGTGAATGAGTTTTATGTGAAGCTATATGTGAAGGAATGATGTGAATGAGTTTTATGTGAAGCTATATGTGAAGGAATGATGTGAATGAGTTTTATGTGAAGCTATATGTGAAGGTATGATGTGAATGAGTTTTATGTGATCTTGTGATGATCCTATGTAAAGTGGATAGCATTGTGAGTTAAAGTATGATTTCTCATGATGTATATATGAAATGATGTTGGATTATGAAGTATCCTTAAATGAAAATGTTGTGACTTGGTTGGTAGACTAAAGTGTCCCTCCTTGTTACTTAAAGTCTTGAATGCATGAATGTGTGAAATGGGCAAAACTAAGAAATGGTGCCCTTTCATAAGTCTAGCTTTCCTAAGTAAATGTAAAACCATGAAATCGGTAGACCTAATGGTGGTAGCCCTTCTCATGTGTGAAATGATGAACCTTGGATCGGTAGGCCTAAGGCACCCTTCTAGGGGGATTTAATGAGCTATCCTTATGAACCTTGATTGGCCATGACTAAGAAATGGGGCCTTTCTTGGGAAGAGGTACTATGAGTTGGTTGAACTAGAAAAGGAACCTTCTCTAAGTACATATGTGATTGAATACTCTATGGGAAACAAGGCTAGCACCGAGTGGATGTGGTTAGGAAGGTGGCGTAGTTGAGTATGAGATTAGGCACAATGAACTTCCTTGGACATCCCTTAACCATGTGCCTACATGGGTTGCTTACTAGTTCTACCTTTGGCAAGTAGAACAAC
This sequence comes from Solanum tuberosum, assembly GCF_000226075.1. NCBI lineage: Eukaryota > Viridiplantae > Streptophyta > Magnoliopsida > Solanales > Solanaceae > Solanum > Solanum tuberosum. The sequence continues at coordinate 573,848 of NW_006239044.1, forward strand.
CTCCACGGAGTAGGATAGACTCCGGATTCCATACCTAGCTAGTATGGTCTATGTCGGTTATGCCTATTCCCATCATGTGGGATGTGCACTCTAGTTATTGGATAGGTTCTACAACGTGTAGGTAGTAGTATGGGATGCTATCTACACATGGCACGAGTAGGCTTTGAAGATACTAAAGTGAGTTCCCTAAGTCTAACGACTATTATGTGAAAGTCCCCTTATGTGCTTGAATGTCTCCAAAAATGGTTTCTTAAAGAATGTTGGTCTATTGATGTTATGTTGTAAAGGAAATGTCCTTATCTAAGGTAATCTTGGGGAACACTTAAGTGTGCTTGAAGAGGTTGTATGGGCGGTCACTTCTTGTCTTACCTCAAGTGTGTCTTAGGTTATATTAGGTAGAGGTCCTATGGTAATGAAATGACATGTGTTCTTTTAAAGTTAA
>NW_006239044.1:574607-604235 GCF_000226075.1 Solanum tuberosum
TTTGATAGGTTTCTAAGTGTTGAAGATGAAGACTTGGTGAGTCCTCATAGATTCGAGGACAATACCCAATATGTTCTTTTATGTCTTTTTAGTATTGTTTAAGTTGTGTACGGAATTAGTCCCAAATTTTGTACTCTAAAGTATTAGATGGTTTTGAGACATCATGTATAAAGTCTAGAAAGTCTTCCGCTTGCTATTTTTTTTATGCAATGTTTTCTTGCTAAAAAAAGTTTTAAATTCCTTATGGTTTTAGTGTTTATGCGATGAATGAATGCTAAGAGGCTTGTATTAAACCTCTTCGAGGTCGAGTACGCCAGTTACGACTAGGGGGTGCTCTCGGGTCGTGACAGTTTTATAGTCTATCATCGGTTGCTGAACACTGATTGGATTGGAGGGGTTAGTTCAGATTCAATTCAGGTTCTATAAAGAGACCTGGGAAATACAGAAGAGACAGGGCTGAGGTTCTGTCTATCCATGTCCCGTTCTGGCGGCCTCGCGCTGGCGGAAAAATCCCGCCCCCAGCGGCTCAGACGGAAACAGTACCCAGGCAATAAATTTTTCTCGGTTTTTCTCTTTTCTAAATTTCCTAACGATTTTCAACTTTACTGAGCAATTTAGGATAATATAATCATTGTCTACCCCGAGTCAATCCAACGATACACAATCCAACTCATTATCATCAATCAACACCATAACAAACACATCCCCAAGATACACCCATACACTCACGCAGTTATTACTCAAGCGCAAGACACGTCCAGATCTTTTTTACGAATCACATCGTACATTATCTAGACCCTTCCATCGAACTTAGTCATGACCTTCTTTTCACAACAAGTTTCACGATACTCAACAGTTACAATTTGCATAGTTTCAATCAATTCAGCCAGCATATTGCATATATCAAAATTCAGACCCACACTTATTGTGCACATGATCATATCATCACATCCAAGCAAATACAACTTCCATATTCACAGTTAATTCAGGCAACAAGGAACATGCATTCACAGTTTTTAAGTTACAACTCACAGACAAGCTCGATTTCTAAATTAGTTTGTTCCATAGATGACCATTACCGGTCTCCCAGGACAAAAGAAAAATGTAAACGGATGCACCTTGCAACTGGTCAAAAGATCATTTATCCGAGGTAGTGGATACTTGTTTCGAATGGTGACACTATTCAACTGTCGGTAGTCTATACACATCCTTTCTTGCTAGTGATGGTGTTACCACTTTTGTTGCTCTAGTTCGAACCATAGAGTGAGGAGGAAAGATACCAATTTGTATCACCGAGATACCAATTGGATTCAAGTCATAGCACGAAAGAGTAGAAATAAGTGAATTTTTCCTAAAGTCCTATAGCCTCTCAAAGAAAAGTACGGACATCTTCGTACCGTTCCGCAAGACTTTACTAGACTCATTTTGGTACAATGAGATCAACGAACCTAGAGCTCTGATACCAACTTTGTCATGACCCAGACCGTCATGATTGGCACCCACACTAACCCTCCGGTGGGAGAACCATTACTACAAACCGAACTAACAACTTAACCAAACACTACACATTTAAAGATACAGAAGCAGGTTTAAATGACCAAAAGAAATACGGAGTTCCCATAAACTCCAAAGGTTTAAACAAATAATTTTACCCAACTAATGCGGAAGTCTTAACCCTTAGAACCTGAAAGTCATTATACCAAAACTCTACTAACGACAAGTCTAAGAACAAGGGGTACAACCCCGAAACTAAACAAACACCTTTAACAAATCGTTTGAGTCCGAAAAGAGTGGACTTAAACAAGAGAGATCCATGGCAGCCTGAAAGAACTGACACATTTTTAAATTCAGTCCTGAAGATGCCCTATACTCAACAAAGAACAAGCAAGTGCAGTATCAGTACACAACCACAGTGTACTGGTAGGATCACACAGCTATCCCAATAAGTGAAACACATGCAAGTAACCACAACATTATAAAACAAGCATATACCGAACATATACAATATTAGTCATCTTTTCAGGATCAATGTAGCATTCCACGTTTTCAATAATACACATTGGTTATCATTTTAGAACAACAAACAGTCTTTCAACCTCAGTCACCATTAGATATGAATGTAATCATCACAAATAGATACACAACATAATTCAATGGTCCTCTCACGGAACCTAATTCAATGATCCACTCATGGAACTCATACCCAAACTATTAGTGTGCCGGATCGTGACACCCGTTCCAATATTTATGCTGGTACGTGGCAACCGATTCAAGTTAGTGTGTCGGATCGTGACACCCATTTCGATGTTTATGCCGATACGTGGCAATCGATCCAAGTTAGTGTGTCGGAACGTAACACTCGATCCATTCAATAAACCACAATCACAATCACAATGCATATTCTCACAATCATACAACAAGAGGTGATTCATGGCATACAGTTATTCAATTATCCTCATTTACGATTAGGGTGATCAATAATGCAACATTCACATACATACATGCATTATAATGAAGCATTTACAAACATATATCACAACATGAAATCACAATCATCACCTACCTCGAATCAAAACTTGAATCCCCTAAGGCACTTGAATCTTCCCTTTCCGAATTCTTTCCGTTTGTTCTAGGTCTACAAACAATTAATATACGCAAGGATCAACAATCAAAGATCTAATTATCCGGATTATAACAAACCCAATAACCCATGATCCCAATATCCCAATTTAGGGTTTTTCCCACCATCCAAACAGCTCCAAAACCCTTCCCCAACAATAATAACCCAAGAAACTAACTTCTACGGATCAAAAAATGGATTCGGGGAGTGAAAACCTTACCTTAAGCCTCAAGAATGGTGGAAAAATGTCAAGAAAACCCCTAGGGTCGTTTCTTAGCTCTCAAATTCGAAAAGTGCAAAATAAAACATTTTTGGAGTTTATTTCCGACTTAAATCGTAACTGTCCCGCCACAGTGGTCCTCACCTCGCTACAACGGCCCCACCCTGGCAGGAATAATCCCGCCCTAGCGGTTTGCACGGAAATAGAGAGCTAAAATAAGAGTTTCAAACCCCCTATTTCACAACACACATTTATCCCACGACACTAAAAAAAACCCGTTCATGCTAAGATCAGTTTCGGGAGTTCTACTCACCCGAATTCAATTCCGTAAAGTCGTACGGGTTTCTTAACGTCTTAACTATCTAGTCATGTGATCAAAATCATAATTAGATCTCTCATTTATTACCAGATTTCCATAGACCTCACTGACTCTGATTTCATCCAAATTTGGACTAGGCTAGAAAATCTCAAGTTACTATTCAAAAGTTTTTCTGGTCCAATTCTTTCCCCATTGGCTTTTTTCTAACGACGAAATCAAGTCATTACATTATGATGTCCACGTGGGCACATATATACCTTTAAAATACACTATTAAATAGTGCAGAGGGGTAAAAGGTTCTTTCCAAAGTTCGGTATCATAATAACAATTTCGGTCAAGGATTTGGATATATTTCAAACTTTTTTCCCTAAATAACACCATACATAATATGTGGACTATTTGTTTTAATGCGGCCTACCAAACGACCCCTTATTAGTTTGAGAAACGCACCTCTCTCTTTATTAATTACACTCTCTTTATGGTGTGTACTACACTCTCTCTTTTATTTAAAAAAAATTGTCTCCTCACCTTCACATGGACAAAACATTGGAAAAATTACCTAACCACATTCTTTTTTTTCCTTTTTTTCTATTATTTCCTACCAATCCAAAAAATTACAAAAATCCACTTTTTTCTAAAATTCTCTCTTTTCCAAATACATAACTTTCAAACTTCCAACTCCATAATTTTCTTCCTTTTTTCGCGTCTATAATCACTCCACTATATCATCAGTTACCTTTAACACTCTATTTTTTACTTTTCAAATATTTTCACTTTCCGGTTAATTGATTTCAAGTTAATCAAGAAATAGTTCTTCTTAGTTCATGCTTTTCTTTTTAGTTCATCATCATCGTCATTTTTAAAAAAAAAAATATCTTGTAATCTACAAAATTTGGATACATATGGATGATGTTTCATCTTTTAGTATTGGGATTACCCAATTAGTTTCAACTACTCAAGATAATGTATGTTGTATCTTTGATTGTGATGGTGAAGATTTTGTTGAAAATAAATTTAATCAAATAAACAATCCATTATTCATGAAGAATCTGGAGTTGGGGAAGTCAATGTTGAAGAAGGATTTCAAATTCTAAATCTATTGTGAAAAAAATGCTCAAAGGGGGGGGGGGGGGGGGTGGGTTTCATCTTTTAGTATTGGGATTACCCAATTAGTTTCAACTACTCAAGATAATGTATGTTGTATCTTTGATTGTGATGGTGAAGATTTTGTTGTACAAGTTTTCAATGTATCAAACAATCCATTATTCATGAAGAATATGAGATTAGAGAAGTCAAAGTCGGAAAATGATGTATCTTCGGCCCCTAAATCAATTGTGGAAAAAACGTCCAAAAAACAGAAAAAGATTGGATCTGGATTATCACGCACATCGTTACCAAATGTACATAGTCTCAATGTATCTAGTTTATTCTATTTCGTAATTTAACTTTCTAATACAATTAGGGCTGGGTGGTCGGTCGATTCGGTTTGTAAATTTCAATTTGCTTTTTTGGTTTTCGATTTAGTAAAAATGTGAAACCAAACCAAATTGAAATAAATTCGGTTTGGTTCGGTTATCAAAATTTTGGTTTGATTTCCGATTTAACCAAATTTAATAAACAATGTTTTGCCAATTGAAAATGCAAAACTGAAACGAGAGAAAAATAAGGGAATATATAGCTTCAAGGTTGCAACAGTACAATTTGTGGGTTGCGAGTATGCGACTTCTACGAGCCTACGAGATGGGACAGCAACACAGTGTGGTCGAGGATCGAAGGTTGACTGTGAATTGGAGGTCGAGGGACGAGGAACGTGGTCGTTGGCTGCCTCGCATCGGCGTTGCTACTCGTTGATCGAGTGGTCATCATTTGAGGGATTTTTCATTAGGAATTTTACATAAGTGAGAAAGGCTGGAGGCCAATTGATTTGGGCCAGATAAATTGGGCTATTATCATGAGTAATTGAAAGAAGAAGGCAGTCTATATAATATGTATATAAAATAACTTTGATTTTCGGTTAACCGATTTAAAATAGCTAAACACTGAAAACTGAAAAACTGGATTTTCAGGATTCAAAATTGAAATCGACCGAAAAAATCGAAACCAAAATTAAAAAAAAACGGTTCGATCGGTTTTTTCGGTTTGAACCATATTATGCCCGAGCCTAGATACAATGACTATGTTTTATGCAATGTATCACGTTTATATTGATTATACATGTATATAACCTAATGTTGTTGATACTTTGACTAGTGAGTTTTAATTAATGTATCATGTTTATAGTATTATACTGATACATAAACTAATGTTGTCGATACTTCGACTAGTGAATTTTATGCAATGTATCATGTTTATATTTATTATAATGATACATAACCTAATGTTCTTGATAATTCGACTAGTGCGTTTCATGTTCAATTCAAACGTACTTGATACGTAAGTAATGCATAATGTATCATTTGCCATATATCAAACTCTATAATGTATCAGTAATATTTTCCAATCCCATCAAGTGGTTTTAAATTTGATTTCCTTCGTACAAGATATGCAATTTTTCAATCACACGTAATTGATACACATTAATTGACCATGATACATTTATACAAAATACTGCTAAATACCCATTATTTTGCAATGATACATTCATACAAACTAACACTACATGTATCTGATACTTAATCTCTATCACGCAGTAATATTTTGATATAAAACCAGACACTTTACAAGTAATCTTTACTTCTCTAATATATCTGTAGGATTGCAATACTTAACAATTTATTAAATATTTTAGGAATAATAATGTATCATGAGTAATATATCTATCTCGAAAAAGCAAATAAAAAAAACTTTGGTCATGATATATTCATACAAATTAAAACTACATGTATCTGATACGTAATAACTACCACACAGTAATGTATCATGTAGGATTACAGTACTTAAAAATTTACTAAATATTTTAAAAATAGCAATGTACATGAGTAATATATCCATCTCGAGATCAAAAATAAATTTTTTTAACTAAACAACATTTCTCCAACTTTTTTGTGTGTTGTATCAATGCATAGTAGATATATTGCAAATTCTGGCTCATGTTTCTTCACCTCCAAGTACAGACTAACGAAGATATTCATGATGTATCTTCTCAAAAGTTTCAATAATTTTGAATCAAAATTGAAAGGATCTTCGATGAACTGGAGAACAATTTTGAATCTCAATTTTTTCCGATAATTTTAAAATTGAAAGGATCTTCGATGACTGGGAAAAGAATTTTGAATCTCATTTTGTTTTGACAATTTTGAATAAAAATCGAGATGATCTTCAAATAATTGTATAGGGATACAACAACGCTCGTCTCTGTAATGTATCAGATCTCCAGATTTTCCTCAACTCATCGATCTCCAAGTTGCAATGGCTGATGCAACAATCACAAAAGAAATATTTTGTCCAACAACTATTCCATCACTTTTGTATCGTTCATAACTCACCTCACTTTCTCATATTTTTTAATGTCTTAACAAAATAGAGATATTCATGATGTATCAACTCAATATTGATGCAATCTTTTCAAAGACAAAATCGCATCTCATTTAGCAGCATTCCTTGCCACATAATTAACACACCACAAGACCAGACTGCATTAGATAGTTGTTGGCCGTAGCAAGTAGACTGATGGATTCATGAAACTGAGTGTACATAATTATATGTGAATGCTTTCTCATATTCTTGAATGTCTCAATAAAATAGAGATACTCACGATGTATCAACTTAGTTTTCAATGATTTTGAATCAAATTTGAAAAGATTTTTGACAATTTGGGAGAAGAAATTTGAAATTTGAATTTTTTGAAGTTGTTATGCTTTGGGAGAGATTGATTAGCAGTAAAAACAATGTAATTACGTGATTTATGGATTTGATATTTAATTTTACGTTTCTTTTCTTTTTTTAAGCACAACAGAAAAGACTTTGTTCCCTTTTTTAGCGCAACAGAAGGATTTTTCTTGTGTCAAAATTAATGTATCCGAAAGATACAAATTTTAAAGGATTATTGTAATTAGAAAAAGAGTAGGGATATGATATAATTTATTAATTACACTATGTGATTTATGTAAGTTATACTAAAACATTTCACCTTGACAAAAATTAAATAAATAATTAGTATTAGTTAAGATTAAAGATTAAAGAACCATCATCCAAAAAAATAATATTTGTTTATAAAATAAAATGTAAAATATTTTCCTTACCCCTCTCCCTCTCACCGTAACCCCCCCTCCCAATTTTTTGTTTTTTTTACTTCATCCCCCCCCCCTCCCACCTTCAAATAATAATTTAGATGTTATTATATATTTTTTTAAAATAATTCCACCCCACCTAACTCTCCGCTTCTAATTATTTTTCTCGTTTTGTGTTAGATATATATATATATAGGAAAATATTTTTACTTGCCGCAAGTTTTTTTCTTAAATAAATTTTTTATTTATGTTATAATCTGTACACAAATATAAAAAAGAAGATTTTCCTAAAAATATATGTACATATCTAACACAAAACGAAAAAAATATAAATAAATAAATTTGGAGTGGAGGATTAGATAAGGTGGGGTATATTTTTTTTTCTAAAAAATAAAATAATATCATTTGTTTTGGAAATGAGTAGGTGGTTTTTTTTGGGGGGAGGGGGGGAGAGGGGGGTGAAGTATGAATTTTTTAAAAATATTTTTAAAAAAGAAACAAACAAAAGGACGGAGAGATCGGTAAGAAAAATAAATTTTGGGGATAATAATACTTTAATCTTTAATTAATAGTAAAAAAATATTATTTAATTTTTTGTGACAATGTTTTTTTCAAATAAAAGTGAGAGTGTATTTTGCACACACCACTGATGTGTGTTTCTCAAACTAATAAGTAATAGCCTGTTTGGAAGGCCACCCTGGTAATTGAGTTTGTTGTAATTGAGTGTAATTACAGTCTTGTTTGGTTGACCATGTTATTACCTGGTAAACAAGCAATTGAGTGTAATTGACGGGAGGTAATTACACTCTCCAATTCATAGGGGGGAGGATGTGAATTGTTAATAATTATTGTGTAATTGCAAGTTGAGTACTTTTTAATTTCTTCTTTTTATTTCTATTTCTATTTTTTCATTTTAATGTAGTACTTTTTATTTTTATTATTTTAAATTCTTTTTAATTTTTATTATTCTAATGTTTTCTAAAAATATTTATTTTTCATTTCATTCTCATTTTCAACCTTTACTTCATCTGATTCCATACAATTTTTCATATTATATAAAAAAAAGTTCATTAATATACTTTTACTAGTATTCTAATTTTTAAATTAAAGTAGAATTCATTATTGAAAAAAGTCATGGACTTACGTTTTCCTTTTCTTTTAAATCATATTTATGTATGCTATGTTGAAATTTGACATAAGAGTATTATGTTAAATTTTTGTTTTGAATTTAGAACTTATGTTGTATTTTCAATTTCATTTGGTTTTAGGAGTATTGACTTGATATTTTACATTGCAAGCTATTTGTTTTAAAGTTAGACTTGATAGATTACTTTTTTGTCAAATGTTTTATAATTCTATGACATGATATTTATAATATTAATCTTTTTGTCAAACATGCATTTCATAATGTTCATATTGTTTTTATGATTAATTTAATTAAATTATACTAAACTGAATAATATAAATCATTTCCTTTTATAATGTTAGTTAAGAACATATGTTTATTAATTAATAAATTTTTAAAAGAAAATATATTTCTTAAATATCCAATTTAATATCATTTATAAATGCCCTTATTTGTCCAATAAAAATGTTTAATTTAAAATAATTAAATTTTATTTTTTAAATTCAACATAACCTTATGATTGCACTTGTGCAACCAAACAATACACTTGTAATTACACTATGGCAAACAAAAATGTCAGTTTCGTAATTACTAGACTGTGCAATTACTAGGCTTACACCAATTCCAATTACCTGGTTGCCTTCCAAATAGACCCTTAATAGTTTAAGTATAAAATCACACTTCTAATAGTTTATGTTTGAAACTAAAAAAAAAAGGAAAATAATTTAGGTATGTTTTTGATATTTATCTCCAAAAGAAATAAAAAAATTATATTATGTTTTCATTTATTCATCTCTCATGTGTCCATCTAAGCTCGTATTTCCTTGTACAAACAAATATTAAAACTTTAATTTCGTTATAAATACTAAAAAAATAGATCTAAATACAGAAATAATATTTCCTCTATTCTATATTAAATGATTTTTTGGATTTTTTTCATTATTCAAAATGATTTAATTATTCAAAACTTAAGATGAATGCTTTAATTACTTAACTACACTCCTTTACTTACTTTAATATTCATTTATCCCAACTTATTTCAAAATTTTCAAAAATCCCTTATTTCCCCCAATTAATAAAATCTGTAAGATACATAAAGATTTCCCACCTTTTTTACAGCCAATACCTGTGTATCCGGTGCACAACGCTACGTATTCCGCATGTATCTCGTGCACAACGTTATGTATCCCGCTATGTGGAATGTATCAAACACTATGCATCCCGTGCACAACGCTATGTATCCCGTGCACAACGTTATGTATCCCGCTATGTGGAATGTATCAAACCTAATGTATCCCGTGCACAACGCTATGTATCCCGTGCACAACGTTATGTATCCCGCTATGTGGAATGTATCAAACCTAATGTATCCCGTGCACAACGCTATGTATCCCGTGCACAACGTTATGTATCCCGCTATGTGGAATGTATCAAACCTAATGTATCCCGTGCACAACGCTATGTATCCCGCATGTATCCCGTGCACAACGCTATGTATCCCGCATGTATCCCGTGCACAACGCTATGTATCCCGCTATGTGAAATGTATCAAGCCTAATGTATCCCATGCACACCGCTATGTATCCCGCAAACATCATTTTTAAGGGATTTTTGGTAAATAGAAAACTAGAAGGGATAGGATGTTATTTAGTACTTATAATATGTGGTTCCTATAATTTATACTTAATTTTTTCCCTCATATTTAACCCTTCCTTTAATGAAGTTTTATATTTTCTAGTACGAAATAAACTGCACTATTTACATTTTTACAAAAAAATAATAATTTAATTTATATTCTTAATTTTTTTTTATAATAAATATACATTATCCCAAAAATTCACTTCAGATGAAATATTATTTTTTATTTACTATATAAAATTGTATAACTTATCTAAATCCCATAGTGTAAGACCCTAAATTACATTCTATCCCTACTCTTTTCTATTTTACAAAAATCCCTTAAAATTTCAGCCACCCGGATACATAAATTTCATCCTGATACATTATATATGATACACTATAAACTTGTCTGTTGCGCTTAATATGGAATATTAATGTAAAATTGATTTTCTTTCCCATAAATCACGCAGAACTGATTTTCTTTTCCCACAAATCACACAAACTTGATTGATATCAATTCATTCCAAATCTGTAACAACTTCACAAAATTCAAAAATCAAATTTTCATCTTCTCCATGAATTCAAAATCTTGAATCTGATCAAATCCACCATTGTAGATAATTGGACAAACAATTCACGTTTTTGAATCATCAATCCGAAATCATCAAGTATAAGAAATCATCGAGAAATATGGATTCAATGTATCATGCAAAACTGATTGGACAAATAATTTCTTTTGTGAATCTCAAATCCGCCATTGCGGATGAGGTAGAACTATTTCTTCATCAATTTTATTCTTCCCAGTTCTTAAGTTGTCTTTTTTAAAAAAAGTTTTTTTTAGCTTTTCCATCTATTTTTTTTTATACATATAAATTATGCTCCCTTTTTTGGTATGGTACCTTGTATATTTGATTCTGATGATGAAAAGTTTCATGAAAATAGATCTAACTAACGAAACGATCTGTTAATCATGGAGAATTTGAGATCGAAGAAGTCAAAAAAAGGATGCATACTCGAGTTCAAAATCTACTATTGAAAAATATTGCTCAAAAAAGAAGGAAAAAATTGGATCCGTCATAACACAATCTTCACTATCAAATGATGCAGATCTACAATGTATCTCGTTTATTTTGATTCTTAAATTAGTCTTTGTTAGTGTTATTATTGATTCGATACATCAATACTATAATGTCTTTGTTTTATGCAATGTATCATCTCCTAATCTTTCGGCCTAATCTACCCAAGGTAAATGAGTTCAATCTAATTCTGTGTTTTTTCGATTGTTCAAGCCTCCATTTAGTTGTTGATTCAAATGCATGATACATTAGGGAAAAAATTAGTGTTTTCATATTGCAATGTGTCATCATCCAATTTATTTTTTTGATACATAAAACCCTAAGATTGTTTATTCAGTGGTTACTACTAATGTAAGTCAGGATACATTAGTAGTAAATGACGGGTGTGTATTGTAACTTTGTATCTATGAATTATGATGTGGTCATTATTGTGTATCTGAATGTGAATTGTGTAAAAATGTATCGTCTTAATAGATTGTATATGATCAAACTATATTGTATATGATACAAAATTATGAATATAACAACCCATTCAACAATATGAACTTTATACTTGATATATTTATAAGAACTATTCAAAAATTACAAAACAAAATTAGAATCAAGTTGTAACCATCAAATTTACGTATATGATACATAATTTAGACTACAAAGTATTTGAATTGTTTGTTTGATACATAGTTATAAAAAAATGTATCTGATATTCATTTAAGGTAGATAAGTTAGGTATCGTGTTTAACTATTTTAAAATATGATACAATGTATTACATTCCAGCATATAATTTGGACTTTATATGGAATATTAACTATTTTAGAATATGATACACCATTATATTTGTGAATATGGTACCACTCAATATGTTTCAGATACATTTTTTTATATAATGTATCATGAAGTTGATAATAATGTATCTGATACAGTAAGATTATGAAAAAAGGGTGTAAGTAAGCTTAAATAAAGTGTATCTATAAATGTATCAAAATAAATAAGAATTAAGTTATCAATCAGATACATGAATGAATCAACAACTAATTAGTGTCCAATATATTAGCATGAATGAATCAGCAACTAACTACAACAAAGTTATAAAGTACATGAATGAATCAACAATCAAGTTATCAAGTACATTGCATTGTTAGGTGTCAAATGTATTAGCAAGTAACTACAACTACGAGAAAAAAAGAATTTTGTATGTGTATGCATGAATGAATTTGGTACTTAATTTTATGACATTTTTGTATAAGATTATATAAGACAAATATATAAGACAATTCAAACTGTAAATAACAACTAAATAAATTGAAAGTTAAAGTGAAAATAAACAAGTTTTTTTTTTAGAGAGACACTCTAAAACTTGAGTAGAAAAAAGTATCCCAAAACAATAAAACAAACACTCCAAAACTAGAGTTAATGTATCGTAATAACCATAACACTCTAAAAAGGTGTCTAACAAGTGATAGATAATCTATATTCAACATTAACCATATCCTCTTGAGATGATGCTGTGAATTGACTCTTTGGCTTTTGTGTATCCTCATTTTCACTAACGTATTCTGCCTTGACCTTTTCAGTACCGCACTTTCATAATAGGGCTGCATATCGTGTACGAAGGTGATCTGATAAAAAATCATTGGATGGAATAAAGAATCTGCATTCCCTTCAAAATGCAGAAGATACATTATAAAAATAAAGAAGATACATTATAATTCAAAACAAAATCATACTAATATTTACAGGTTGTATAACTTGTTCATGCTTCTCAGTAGCCAATTTTTTTGTATCTGATAATTATTAAAACTACATATAATGTATCTTACACAGACTAGTACAAATTTTGACTGATACACCATTTAACATGATGTTAATGTATCGTATACACACTGCATAATACAAATTTTGATTGATACACCATTGAACATTATTTTTGTATTAATGGCATGACATCTTGTGACTGATACACAACTAATCATATTACAATATTTGATAACTTCATATAATTACAACAACTACTCAAATAATGCACAAAATTAGGATTTATTGTATCAATTAATTAAACTTAAATATTGATACATTACAATATGAAACATGATTTTTATCATTAATGTATCATTTTTTGATTGACTAACATAAACAAGTTTATAAATCAATAAAAGAAGATGGAAAAACTAACCTTATGTAAAGAAGGTCGAGAAATTGCAGGAGCCAATTTTCGACCCCTCTTTTGGGGTTTTTTATTATCAACCTGCACTTTAGAAGATGAAGAACAATATTGATTCGCTATTGCTAATGGATGATGAAAACACTCACGCTTTAGAATATGAAGAACAACATTGATTCGCTATTGCTAATGGCTGATGAAAACGTTAGATCTGGTTTCAGCCCATTTAGGATCCTCAAGAAATTCATGAAATTGATGATTATTTTTTTTTAAGAAAATCAAAGAACAGTAGAATGGAAAAGATGAAAACAACATATTCAGTGATTTGATATTGATTAACTGGGGAGAGAAAGAAATAATTTGAAATTCAAATTGGGATGAAGAATGTAACTGATTAAATTATGGGAGTGAAATAAGGAAGGGTTGAAGGAGTGAAATTAGGAGAGGAGAAACGTTGGTTTGTAAGGTTGAAGTAATGTATCAAAGTAATGTATTCGGGCGATTTGGAGTAATGGGAAAAAGAAGGAATTTTTGTAATATTTTAAAATGGTAGGGAATAATAGAAAATATGGTAAATAAAGATGTGTATATATGTAATTTTTCCTTTAAAATTTATATTGAAATCCCAGAGTAAATTGCTGCAATACTGTGGAGAGGACCAAGGTGGACTTAAAAGGGAAAAAGACAGATTTAAGGTCCTGGAGTTCATACGTCAGTAGTACGACAATATTTGACTCAAAAAAATAAAAATAATCCTAATTTAGGCGGGAACATGTTTTTCCATAAAAATAAAAATAAATAAATGAGTACGTGTTGTACACGCGCAGAGGTGGGCCTTGTACGAGACAATCATCAATTAGCGAAAGCAAGTGTGCTGGTGGCTACACCGGCAATAAAGCCACCCACTCACTCCCTCACCTTCCACTCTCTCTCACTTTCTCTCTCTATATCTATTTTCTCTCTCTGTCTGTAGCTGAGTTGAGCTGAATTCGTGGCGGAGATCCATCATTTGTCGTTTGTAAAAACTTGTTCTTTGTGCAGCAGTGGTGGTACTTGTTTGAGGCATTTCCGGATTTCATGGATCTGTGAAGTAGAACATTCGATTGATTGATTGGGGACCTGCATTTTGCTGTAGAGATGCAGTATTCGGATTTGAGTGAAGGAAGTTCAGTTGATGGAGGGTGTTTTTGTTTTCAGTTTGAGTAGAACCCTAGAGAAGAATGCTTTGATACTACTGAGGATGGTGTTTGGGAATTGCGATTTTGAGAGAGAAGATGCCAACTTTGATGCTTCTCTTTCTTCTTTCTTTACTCACTCTGCTTACTACTACTGCTCAAGGTAATTTTATTTTTTATACCCCTTTCTTTTACTTGAGTAGAACCCTAGATAAGTTGGGATTAGGCACATTTTGATATACTTGCTTCATGTTTCTTTTTCTTATAACCCTTTCACTTGTTGATGGGTTGTTATGAAATTTCTGCTTAAGTTAGGAGGTGTGGAAGGGTGGGATTTAACCAGGCATTTTGTGGAGTTTAGAACTGTTGGGGTTTGAGTTTTTGAATTCAAATGCACACTCCAATTAGAGGAAAGGTTCTAGGGTGACTAATTTTGGAATTCAAGAATCCACAAAAGCGCTTCCTGTTTGAAAAGATATAACAATAGAGAGCTTATATAGTTGACAGCAACTTGTATTGGTAATGCAGCATGATTGATGTATAAAGAAAGCCCTTTCCTTTTTTGAAGGAAGGAGGTAGACAGGCATTAGTTAATGGATGCTTGCAGCCGATAAATTAGAAGTATTTCCTTTTCAGTTATCCTGTTTTTCAAGACTTTAAGATATTTTTACCATTCAGATAATACCTTTCAATCTGTGAAATTTAGTGCATGCACGATTGGCTGTTCTTTCTGTATGTGAAGTTCGGTTACTTATTTGCTTCTAAAGCTTTAAACTTTTCAGGGATAACATTGCCGCACATTTACCTGTCTCCTACTCTACCGCCAAACAAGCCTTACTATGCAAGCAAACTTTTTTTAGAAGATGGTAAGATTGATTCTTCAAATTCTGCTTCTTATGGCTCTGTGTTGTTATTTGTTGACTGATTAGAGAAGCCACTTGTTATACCAATTTAGTGATAAATGTGAATCTGGAACATACTTAAGTATCTCTTACATTGTTTTGCAGCAAGATTAGTGTCAACTCATGTCTCATTTGCTCCAATGTCAGCACCGCATAGACACCATTTTAAACCACATCTGATTCCCTCCAGGGCGCCTGCTCCTTCCCCTGCATCTCAAGGTATTGAGAGTTGCTCTTTCCACACCATCTTGTAGAACTTCTTGAGCTTTTACTGATGGGGAACTCTAATCTTTAGGTCTTGCTGCTGCTCCAATTGCCAGTCGAGTGGTTGGACATCACCGTCATCGTCATCATCGGCCGAGAGCCCGTGTTTCCCCATCTCCTGCAGTGGGCTCAGGTATTATTGCTGTTGTAATTGATAATATCCTGTCAATCCTATGCTACTCTCTTTCATTACTTCAACTTTAGGACAAAATATGGACCAAAGGCAAAAATGAAATGCAAATAGGATGAAGGCCAAGGTTGCTGTGTTTGAGGGATATATATATATATATATAACATGTGTATTGCATGTATATTGGTTATAATTGTCTGCTTATATGTTACAATCGAGATCTGTTTAACTTATTTCATAGATGTCTAGAATTGCCCACGAACCCCCTCATCCTCATTAGCACTGCAGCTACATACTTTCTCTACCCTCAAGGGGTTGTTTGGTTTTCTGACAAGTTGCACAGGATTTTAAGGTAGGGAGTTTGTAATATGGTGATATATAGACTTAAGTACTGTACTTATTATTGGATGCTCAGTTCCGGTCGGAAATATAATGTGGATGGTCTAAAATGTATGTGTCAATTGGATAAAGATTTGTTTCCTAAAACACTCTTGGCCAATAATAAAACCTTATCCAATCTATTACCAGTTTACTACCATATGTAATTGAGATAAAACTATATTTGTGATTAGCAATATTTAGTGTAATGCAATAAAATGTCAATTAAAATATATACTACTAGTTTTCAATTACCTCAAATACATAACGATTTTTAAGAAGAAAGATAAAATGGGGTATACTAAAATATTTTAGATAAATAAAGAATAATGAAATCCTGATTTTAGATGTGAAATCTATTATAGGAAAAAATTCTTATATTCTGAAATCAACACTACAAGCAGTTTGGAAACAAAAGAGAGATTAATAAGTGAGAGATGGTTAACTAAACAAGAAATAGTTTGTCGTGTATTTTGTTATTTACGTAAAAAGTGTGATACTTAAGACTAACTATGGTATTCTAAGGGTTTGTTTGGTAGGTGGTATTAGGCAAAATAATATATGTAATATATTTGGTATTATTTAATCCCTTTTGGTAGTGTTTTCAACCTATATAACACCCTACTCAGTACTATTCTTATACATAGTTAATCATGGTATTAAAAATACCAGTACTATTCCTATTCTTATACACCCTATTCATTTAATACAACAAACCCAACAGTTGATAAAAAATAATGCTAGTATAACTAATCCTAGCAATATACTATTCTTATACACCCTACCAAACGACTCCTAAGTCCTAACTATATTACTAATATGTTTAATGTTATTCTGGATTGAATTCTGAGAATAATGCAGACGTTATGCATGCATTATCTCTGCACGAAACAAATATGATAGCCAAGGGCTGTATTAATAATGCACTGTTTTATGCGGAGGGTATTATCTCCTATACCTTAAAGTCTCAAACCAGATGTGCTCTTGATGTACTACTCTTGTTCCTAAATGTATTACTCTCATTACTGAATTGATCTCCAATGAGTCTCTTTCCTGTGATCCTAAATTATTATCCACTTCATTAAAATGGGAAGTTAATGCAATTTGCATAGGACAGGGGACCTACATGAGATTTACTTCTACTCCTAAAAGTAAAAAGTTATATGATCAATATATCAATCCATTTAACACTGAGCACCTCATGCTTTTTACTGCTGATAATGTGCTACACAGAACTAGGGCATTCTACATATAAGATAGAGAATCCAGATATCATAAACTTAATAGTAGGCTGCAAGGGATCTTCTTCTGCCTTGTGATTTTCCTAATACAAAAACATTTAGGGCCCTGATCTACGTAGACTATGGAAGTATTGTCCCATCCACTAAGATGCTGCACATAATATCCAAACTATTGTAAATTCTCACAAACTTAGACTCTTATAAGATTTCTTTTTGGGTATTTCTTAGGCTCTAATAAGATGAAGTTAGATTTAGATTGATGGTATATGACCATCAATATATAATTCTGCACATTTAAATTATCAATCTTCGAGTTGGGCAGCTAATCACCAGACAAACTGAACAAAAGATAAGGAGAGACGTGGATGCCTGATTCAGAGGTTTAGAGGGGTACTGGGGATGAATGAGAACCTTGTGGCTTGGAGACAAACATTATTTTCTTAACATCTGATTAGATAAGAGCATGTATGCTAAGATACAAAAGATTGTGAGAGACCTACAGGCTGCCCCTGAGATTGGAATTGGATGATCTGCACCTCTATTGTTTCCTAAGTTGCTCGGACTCTTCACTTTCACTGCCACACCCGTGTTGACACAACGTGGGTGTGGGATCCATACCCGTTCTGGTCAACCGTTTTGGGTACTTTGACCAAATTCGAGGGAGAAATTCTGGACAGATTCAATGATTTTTGTAATCAAACAAAAACTAAGGTGATATTAAAGAGTATGGGAAATCTTTTATATATGAATTTCTATTGTCACTCCCTTCACTTTATCTTCTTCTAGGATTCTCCTCTAGACCAATATTTTCTCCTCAAGTTGTCCACATAATATCTCATAATTTAGGTTTTATAACTCTATTTTTAGATATTTGAATTATTTTTAGCCAAATCCCCATCCGCATATTCATACATGGATCCGTTTCCCCAAATCTTAAAATTTAGATCATAAAGGATCCGACCTCTAGATTTGCACCCGTATCGGACACATGCACCTGAGTCCAAGCAACTTAGCAGCATCAGTTCAAAGTGGCCCTTTTTGTCAGGCCGATATTGGCCAGATTAGGCCTTGCAGCCTCAATCACGGGGTGTACTTGATCGGCTTCCATTCCAATTGTTGTGGTTGTTCCACAATATTAAGCTTTGCTGCAACTCTATTTCTCTAAGTTGCTCGGACTCGGATGCGGGTGTTCGATATGGGTGCGGATCTAGAGGTTGGATCCTTCATGGTCTAATTTTTAAGATTCGGGGATATGAATCCATATATGGGTACGAGTGCAGGGATTCGCCTAATAATAATTAAAATATCTAAAAATAGAGTAAAAACCTAAATTATGAGATATTATGGGGAGAACTTGAGGAGAATCTTGGAAGGTGATTAAAGAAAAAGGAGTGACATAGAAATTTCTATATAAAAGGTATTCTATGTTCTTCAATTTCACCTTAGCTTTGTATTGATTATAGAAATCATTAAAACTGTCCAGACTTCCCCATCAATTTTGGTCAAAGTACCCAAAATCAGTTGACCAAATCGGACATGGATCCCATGTCATGTCGACACGGGTGCAGCACCAAAAGTGAAGAGTTCAAATAACTTAGCTGGCTCTTGCCTCAACCCTCCTCCTTAACCTATGTAGAGTTCTCTCTGCTTCGGGATTGTAAGGAGGAAGCTTCTGCTTCTTTGCATCCACAGAGTAAACACCTGAGGAAACAAAAACAATGAACAAAAAGTAAAACCTGAATAATTAATAAATAACATCTTAAACTAGATAGATAGCTATTTCTAAGTCCCCGACAATGGTGCTAAAAATTGTTGTGGTCCAACTACACACAAGTGTACGTAGTTGCTCAAGTAATATAATGATAAGAGTAGAATGTCGTACCCACATGGACTTATTTTTAGCTAGTACTGTTCAAACTGAAATGAATTCTTTATTCAAGTGTTTTTCCAAGAGTTTTTGAATATTTTTTAAGTACTCGCTACAATTACTTAATAAGCAATTAAATTGAAACTTTTGCACAACAATGTGAGCAAGTGTTGAACAATAAATGAGAATATTCTAGGGTTACAGAATCTACATCAATCCCGCTGAGTTTTCCAGTTAAACTAATTACTTGACGATATGTAGGTTATTGGTTGACAATGTTTATATTACTGCAATTTTGTCAAACAATTGCAAGCCTATTCAAGTTATCTAACTCTCTATGTCTAGCAGTGCAGAATTAACAAGAATGCCTTAATATTTCCTGTATATCAACCAAGTGGGGCAATTATCTATGTCTAGCTTAATCACAAATTCGCTCCCCCTAATCGGGAATTCACTTTGTTCGTACCTTTACCCAATCTACGAATCAGTACCTTATTGCTAGTTACACAGTTAAGTAATTGCAAACAATTCAAAGCAAACAACCCATATGATATAATCTACACAATCAATTCAACCATTTAACATCCACATTCATGAACAATCCAGAACCCCATAATTAAGAACTTAGCCACTCATAATCATGGAAAGAATCACGAGTATTCGAAAAGCATAAAACTACAAAGATGAGATGGAAGAAAAAGAAACTAGGTGAAACCTATGATCAGCGGGAGTTTTTGCTCTTCTATGGTCGAACTTCCCTCAAAAATGAGTTTCTAACCTATTTTAAACGTGTACAAACATACTCCGCGCCAAAACACCCTTAAAATAAAATACCGCAAAAAATCAGCTCCAACTTGGCCTACGTGCACCCAGCGTCGTGCATGCTCAACTTTCCCTGTGCTCCACCAACTCGTCTAGGTTCATCATGCAAGGCTGGAGCGATGTGTTGCGCACACTGTTTTGCATGCATGTTCTCAATTTTCTTCCATCCTTCACATGTATGTCCTTAATCCCCGACTCAATCTTGTTTGAGTTTCTTGCAGTTCTACTCAGACTTTGAAGCTCCAAATCATTTGTTCTAGCTCAGTAGCTTGAAAACTATTCCTGCACTTTAAACACACGTAATAAGCACGGGGCAATCAAAGTTTATTCAAATAACGGCAAAGGATCTTAAATGAGAGATAATTAATGCCGAACATCAGTGGTCAAGTAAGAAAAGTACTTAATAAATGTGAAATCTAGGAAAACATCTCCCTCTGGTGTCCCAACTAGTAGCATGTAGGTCTTGTGAAATTAAACAATAATCTAGCACATAATTGGTTTTGTGTTAGGACCTGTCTGATTTCTGTTTCTAAGGTTCCTTGTTTTTTAGATGACATCAGGACAATTAGAGTTGAGGCAAACTAAGTAGTGGAAATGCTTTCAGTGTGAGGAGAATATTTCACATTTAACTGTTCTCATATTACAGAGAGGGAAAGTGTTAATGTTGGTGTTTTATGTTGTGTTTTCTTTTCTTTATTATGCTTCTATGCCTTCATTATCTTTCTGAGTTTGGTGTCAGAATTAATTAGGTCAAAACAGATGAAAGAGGGGTGGCATTAGTTGCATAGTAAGGATGATAGAGACAACTAAAAATTAATTAGCAATAATCACATGATTGAGTTTGCTAAATAGCTAATCAGAAAAAGATTTAGATTCCATTTGAATTTATGTATTGGTTGTGAAAGGAATGCTCTATTTATGTTTGTTTGCTACATATCAACTGTCAACAAATTCCTTAATAGCATAATAGAGCCCAAAGTATAGTACGGCTTTATTTATTTATCTTCCCCCCTACCTTCCCTTTTTGTATGCGATATTAATTGAAATCATCGTTGACATGCTTAACATGCTAATCTAAATCCTCTATATCATTTATCCTAGAGTTATGTTTCTCATACATGATATCTGATGTTGAATATTCTTAACAAATTTGCAGGTTGTGGCCAGGTCTGTGCAGAGCCATTTGCATCTGTTCCTTTTGTTACACCTTGCACTTGTGTGTTTCCAATGAAAGTCAGACTTCTCTTAGACAAGTCGCTTTATTCTATATTTCCTGTGGTTAGAGATCTGGGTATTGAGGTTGCAAAAGGCACCTATCTACGTCCAAGTCAAGTTGTTGTAGTTGGAGCTAGTGCTGATAATCAAAATGAAGAAAGAACAATTGTTGATATTAACTTGGTTCCCCTGGAGGATAAGTTTGATAACACCACAGCTATGCTGATCTATGAAAGATTCTGGAAAAAGAAGATGCCTCTCAATAGAACGATGTTTGGGGATTATGATGTGATGCATATTATGTATCCAGGTATAATGCGAACTGTTTATTATTATTTTCCTTTTAACATATGGAGTTATGGTGCAATATAATCTAATTAAGTTATTCCAGGGCTGCCTTCTTCTCCACCATCTGGCATTGGTTCTGGTAACGGTCCAACTGGAAGTGCTGTCGATCAACAATTCCCTATTACGGCTGACTTTGGAAACAAGAGCCAGAAAATGAATCCCCGAGTCATTTTTCTCATTGCTTCATCAGCACTAGTACTGTTGGTGGTATGTTGTGGTGCACTGGTTGTCCTCTTAAAGTGCAGGAGGACTAGCCGACCATCAAATGCTGTTGGTCCTGTGTTTACATCATCTATGCACAAGAGATCTGGCAAGGGTAGGTACTTGTTTCCTTGTTTTAAATTACTCATCAGTGACCTTTGAAGGTGGGATATTACTGTGAAGAAGCAGATATGTGACTTTGGAAATATGTCTAATTTACCCACACTACTTTTTCTTTAATGTTTAATATATGTATAAAAGAAAAGAAAATTCATTTTATCATCTTCTGCTGTAAATAATACACTGATCTGTATTCTTTATCAAAATAAAAATAAAAATAATACACTGATTTGTATTATTAAAGACTTTTAACTTCTCTAAGCTTCTCAATTCCGTACGTCATGAAGATCAAATGAACACCCATATTTGGTTTGCAGGAATTGGGTCAACAATATCAAGTAGCCCAGCTAGCTCAACATCGGTTTCCCTCATTTCTGCTATGCCCGCTTCTATCCTTTCTGTCAAAACATTTACACTTGCAGAGCTTGAGAAGGCAACTGACAAGTTTAGTTTAAAAAGGGTTTTAGGTGAAGGAGGATTTGGACGTGTTTATCATGGTATCTTAGAAGACAGAACAGAAGTTGCTGTGAAAGTACTTACTAGGGATAATAACCAGAATGGAGATCGTGAGTTCATTGCTGAAGTTGAGATGTTAAGCCGGTTGCATCACCGTAATCTGGTGAAATTAATTGGTATATGCAGTGAAGAGCGGACTCGCAGCTTGGTATATGAAATTGTTCGGAACGGTAGTGTGGAGTCTCATTTGCATGGTATATTCTTTATATCCCCTACCTTCGTTTCTATTCAAAGTTCCTCTATATCACTAGTATTAATCTTGCAGTCCAGAGCACATTCATAACTTAGTCATCCTATGTGAAAGAACTATGGCAGTCCATTTGTGCTTCTTTGACTACTCATTTCCTTTCTATTGCTAATACCAGTGCCATGTTTCTTGAGACATTTTTAGTTAATAAATTAAGCAAGTTCTTTACAGGAGGTATGCCAAGGACGTTACTTTACTCTTTGAGCTTCATTCTGTGGCAAATCTTTTGACTTTTGGGAAGGCATTGTATGCACCTCATCCTTGTTTTTCCTTCTTTTAGTTTTAAGCCAGCACAACTCCTTTCCCCTACCAGGACCAGTTCTTCTTTTTCTTGTTTCTTTTGTCTGCAGTTTCTGCGGTGGTCCTAGCTACCTTTTTCCTTTCACATTTTGCATTTATGTTCCTTCCTTTCTTCTGCTTTGCTGCCCCCAATGGTGAAGAACTCCACCCAAGCTGACAGGACTTTGTTTCCTCTCATTCTTCCTGGTTGATTGTCACTACCAGAATAGGTTCAGATAGTAATTTGCCTACGTGAACTAAATGCTTCAGCATTCTACCAACTAGAAGTGTAAAAATGTCTTTCTGCCTTGGCAAGTAAAACATATTATCGTGTGATTCTCCTTAACAGTACTCTACTGCTATATTTCAGGAAAAGACAGGATAAAAGGGCCACTTGATTGGGATGTGAGGTTAAAAATTGCTCTTGGTGCTGCAAGGGGACTTGCTTACCTTCATGAAGATTCTAATCCTCGTGTTATTCATCGTGATTTCAAAGCCAGCAATGTTTTGTTAGAAGAGGACTTCACCCCTAAGGTTTCAGATTTTGGGTTAGCAAGGGAAGCAACCGAAGGAAGTGACCACGTATCTACTCGAGTCATGGGAACTTTTGGGTATATTATCTCTTAATCATGACTAATCTTGAAGTGGTCTCAATTCACTCAAATAAGAGTATAACAAATGTGTGGTATGCTAGTGAAGCATACTCATTAGAGAAAAAAATGAAGAAAAAAATGAACGGAAGTATGATACTAAAGCATCACCATTTTAAGCTATATTGGTTCCATTGGATCATCTATAGGAAGTTTTTATGAGAACTAACAAAAACTTGTGAAATCCTTTGTCAAGTATGCTTGTCTGTGTTCTGGAGGTGTAATTCGTGAAATTGATTTTGGAATTTGTGCTGATATAAAGATATTGATGTTACAGAAAACGACTAGATAGTGTGAGACTACTTCCCTGTATATTTTTTGAATTGAGTTCCAACAACAAAAGGGGAAAAGATAAACTGTGAGGGTTAGCGCTTTATTTGCAAGGATATTTATCCACTGCCAATATTGTCCTGAAATTCTTCACCCTACTAAGAGGATGACTATCTCAGCCCAAGGCTGTTGTTCTCTAATGCATCAGGCTGTGATCAATACTCCTAGATATTGCGAAATCATGTTGTTACATTTTTTAAAATTAGTTTCTTAGGCCTCATGTTTTTTTCGCCTCTAATTGTCCTAACAGATATATTCTGTCTTTTTCTTTGATTCTTTATTTTTAGTTCTTTTGTACATAAACCAGCTTTATACTCGACCTTATTTGCAACTCCAATCTGTGCTGCAAAGAGTACATTTGCACCTGCAATTGTGCTATAAAGCAGTTGCTAACATTCCCTATTTACTGGGTTTGCAGGTATGTTGCTCCTGAATATGCAATGACGGGACACCTCCTTGTTAAAAGCGATGTGTATAGTTATGGGGTTGTGTTATTGGAGCTTCTCTCTGGAAGAAAACCTGTGGATATGTCTCAACCTCCTGGACAAGAAAACCTGGTAACTTGGGCACGTCCTCTTCTAACCACTAGAGAAGGTTTGGAGCAACTTGTGGATCCTTCTTTGGCTGGAACCTATGACTTTGATGATATGGCAAAGGTGGCTGCTATTGCTTCAATGTGCGTGCACCCAGAGGTGACTCAAAGGCCATTTATGGGAGAAGTTGTGCAAGCTCTGAAACTCATCTATAACGACAATGATGAAACTTGTGCTGATGGATGTAGCCAGAAAGAGTCTTCTTTGCCAGATTCAGATTTCAAAGGTGTCCCTTCTGACAGCAGTTGGTGGAATGCTGGTGGGTTTACACCAAGATTAACATATGGACAAGCCTCCAATTTCATGACAATGGATTATAGTTCTGGTCCACTTGAAGAGTTTGAAAACAGACCGTTTTCAGCTTCAAGCTTTAATCTAGGTGGAGAGGCTGGCTTATTAAGCCATGGCAACAGATCAGGTCCTTTGAGGACTGTACGGAGTAAACCAGCCCTCTATAGGTTAAGGGGCAGTATGAGTGAACATGGTGCACTTCTCCCAAGACATGCTTGGAAAGATGGCACCAATTATGATGCTTCTTTTTAGAGTGTTTTTGTCAAATGTACAGTGCCGAAGGCCGTTGCTATTTGGAAAACGAATGACGGTTCTCTGGTGTATATTAGGAGTTTGATATTGCTGCTATATCCTCATGGAGAGAGTGGACTAAGCCTTCTAATTTTTGTGATCTTACATTCATTTTAATACAGACAGGAAAGATAAACGAGATACTCCTTGTTGTATATGTTGTCAAATTAACTGTTTCTCTAGTCCAATATTGGATCGAACTACTTATTAGTCTTTCTTTTTTCTTTTACGTTTTTTTTAACTTGCTTGAGATTGAGACATAATTGTTGTATGTGTTCGAGCCTCACCCTACAAGCTGAGGGGTACTTGCTCACTAACTAAGCACTTTTCGAATTTAAATTCATGGCAACTTGGTCATAATTATGATCTTTGGCGTGTCTAGTATACAAAATGTTTTTGAAATACTATAATTTTTGGGGGGAAAAAGTCATTATATTATGTTCGTCATCAGAAAATATTCTGTTGGAGATTTTTCCCAACAGAATGTGTGAAATTGACTATTTCCACAATTATCTTTTATTCTTTAACTTCATAACATCATTGTCATACTTAATGTTTTGAAGTTTAATAAAAGTACTATTTGTTGTAAAATATGAGCGATAAAGAATAATATTAGGCAAGATATAGACAAAAAAAATATGGGAGAGAATGTCATTTTTCGTATACAAATATAAGTATCGTACATGTATATCTGAATGACATTTACTTCAATTAATAAATACAATAAATTCATAACACTCTCCTTTGAATGTTAATTAAAATGTAATGTGTCTCGTTCAAATTATTGTTCATAAATTGAATTGTTTTGTGAGGAAAAATGAAAAATATTACTTTGATAATTTCTATTGGACTTGTAAGTACCACTAATATGAATATTCATACCTAATTACCTAACATATCACCTTACGTCCCAACCATTTCTAGGATATTTCTCAATTAAATTCTATTGTGATTCATACCTCACGTGTTGGGGACTATAGACCATCATTAAATCTACTCCTACATAAATTTTCAGAAAATTCATCTTGTTGTTTTAGAGAAATCAAGTGGCAAAGTTTATGAAAATCTATTTTGTATAATAGTGTATAAAATTGTATACAATTATAGTCTCTTATAATATTACTAGTAACGAAAGCCCGGGCGCTGCCCGGGCCCAACATTAATAAAGTTATATTGTTATTCTCTCCGTCCCATATTAGATGAGAATCTTACTAATTTTTATTTTTCATATTATTTGAGCACTTATTAAATTAGGATAGAATTAATTAATTCTTTTCCATTTTACCCCTACAATTAATATGACCATTCCTATATTGTATGTGTATTTTTTGTAACTCATTTCAATGTGCATTGATATAAAGAAAGGGCAAAATGGTGAAGTCTTCCAATGTATTAATGATTTCTTAATCACCGTGTAAAGTTGGAAGTGCCCATCTAATATGGGACGGAGGGAGTATAGTTTATGTATTGTTATAAAAATAGTAAAGATTGTTATAATATATTTTGCTCATAAGTGAGCTAATATAGAAACTTATTTGTCATTTGTCTTTTTAATTTCAATTTTAAATAGCAAATAAATGTAGCGATAAGATTGAGGGTAGAAATGAAGCATATCTTTCTAAATTTAAGTAAAAATAAACAGAGTAGAAGTAACATTAGGGTTATCGATAGGACAATTCATTCGGTTATTTTTTAAAAAAATTATATCATTCAATTTTTCGGCTATTTTATAATGTATAACCAAAATTAAAATTTTAAAATCATCCCAATCCTAATATATGTGACACAAGCAGTACACAAATTAGTCTTTTTTTTGTTGTCTTGTAGATATTTTAAGTTATTATTTATTGTAAATTATAGTACTTTTTATTAAAGTTTTTAATAACATATGTTACTTTTTATGTTTGAGAGTTAAACCAACTTTTTTTTTTATATGTGTTTTAATTTTATATGTGTTTTGTCCTTTTCCATTTTCAAAAACTAATACTCTCTCCATTTCATTTTATATGTCATTTATTTTTATAAATATATTGGTTATTCCCTCTTCTTATGTCATATATTATGAAATTTGAGAAGTTATTGAAATTTTTATATGATTGTAAAAATATTTTAAATTGTTAGCTATTGTGATTTGTAGTACCTTTTTTTACAGAATTTTGAAAATAATATTTATTACTCTCTTTGTTCTAATTTATGTGGCACATGCAAAATTTCAAATATTAAATATTTTTTATATGTCTCTTTATTATATTAAGTTGTTAATTATTGTATTTTATAGTACATTTTGAACTTAATTTTTAAAGAATATATGTTATTTCCCATGTCCCAATTTATGTGGCATTAATTGATAGATTTGTTGGAGTCGAGGGAAATTTTTTGTTAATTATTGTAATTTATAGTTTCTTTTTCGTCAATTTCAAACAATATACGTTTATCATATAATCCATTTTATGTGGTACCAATAGAATTTAGAGAGTCAATTATATTTTTTATATAACTTTTAAATATTTAAGCTATTAATTATTGTAATGTATAGTATTACTTATATTATTTTTAAATATATTTAAATCTACTACTTATATAAAAAAAATTTAGTAGATAAGTGTGAATGTGAGGGTATTTTGAAATACCCAAAATACCCTCACCTTGAGACTTATGTTCAACCCTCTCCTTTTTTTGGGTGCCATGTGTCAAAAGAAGAGTGAATTTTATTCACTCTTCTTATATAGTAATAAATATATTGGTGTATAGTATTGCGTATCAAATTTTAAATTCTTTTTTATAAAAGTATATATATGAAGCTTTGTAATTTGTTACTTACTGGATATATATATATATATATATATATACTAAAACAAGGAGGATATTGTATACCAAATTATGGTTTGGGAGATTGGGTTTTTGCGATGTAAATGAAATAAAAAAAACTACCTAATTACACAAACATTCCTTCATATTAACTAATTCTCCTTATAGTTTGAAATAATTACATACTGTCTCATTAATTAATAATCTCATAAGCAAAATTTCAAGTCAATAGTTGTATTTTTGCTACCAGATGCGCTTTGAAAATACAGATACAGAGGGAAAGAGGTGAGTGGGAGAGGGAGAGAGGCAAACAAGATATGAGGGAGGCAAGCGAGAGAGTCTCGATATAACTAGATATATGTATATATTCTGAAACACAGATACGTAGGGAAACATGCGAGCGAGAAAGGAGAGAGGCGACGAGAGTCATATACATGCGAATTCACTTAGATATAACATATCTGGAACAAGTTACACCAATTTTTGACCTTATGTATCTGGATGCGCCAAATATGTATATCTAGAGATCAAAATCTGGCACAAATGATAATTTCAAAAACTCACAGAAAGATACGTAATTAGACCATAAACTAATGAAATTTATGTTATTTGCCCATTAAATCATTGTATTTTTATGAAGTTTTACCTTTTAGTAATCCAAAGAAAAAGAGATATTTTGTCAATGTCTCCTTCAAAAATATGGGTAACTTATAAAAATTCATTAATTTAAGAGCTAATTACTTAAATACACGCTAGTTTGCAATATTACAAATCTTATCAGATTCTGGTGTGTTCAAATATGTTTAGATGTATCTCGGGATACATGAGATCATAACTAGGTGTAATTTGTTGTAGATACACGGTATCTAAGTGAATTCACATGTATCTGAGATACATATATGAGTCTTGCTTGTTTCCCTCCCATCTCGCTCACGTACTGGTATTCCAAATACATGCGAATCACATCCGATCAGGGCCGGCTCTATGTATACAAAAATAAGACATTGGCCTTAGGCCCCCAATTTTAGGGGGCCTCAATTTTTTACCAAGAATAAATTATGTGTTAATTTTTTATAGAAAAATATTAATTATTTATAATAAAAAGTATATATTTAAAATTATTATTTTATTCTCTTCAACCCAATTCAAATAGAAAAAATCAAGAAAATATTATTTTATTTTCTTACACTCTCTCTACTAATACTCACATTATTTTCTTTTTAACTCCTTTTACACTCTCTTCTTTAAATTGTTGATAAGTTAGAGTAATATTCTGTCAAAAATATCAATTAATAGTCAAAAAGTGTTGAACAAATTGAATTGTAAATTCTTTTTCCATTTCTTCTTAGATTTTCAAGCATTACAACAACCATAGTAAAATGTGGGGTAACCAAATTATCAACTTCATCAAAGCTATGGTTCTAACTCTTATATTTATTTGAAATTTGTCAACTTATTACTTGTAGAACTATGTTAACAATTCATATAATGATTGCCCGAGTAAAATAATATTTTTCAACGTTGAATTAATAAAATCTTATTTAAAACTAATAATTGAAAAAGAAATCGAATAAATCATTTATATATATAA
>NW_006239044.1:611400-634097 GCF_000226075.1 Solanum tuberosum
CTCTCTACTAATACTCACATTATTTTCTTTTTAACTCCTTTTACACTCTCTTCTTTAAATTGTTGATAAGTTAGAGTAATATTCTGTCAAAAATATCAATTAATAGTCAAAAAGTGTTGAACAAATTGAATTGTAAATTCTTTTTCCATTTCTTCTTAGATTTTCAAGCATTACAACAACCATAGTAAAATGTGGGGTAACCAAATTATCAACTTCATCAAAGCTATGGTTCTAACTCTTATATTTATTTGAAATTTGTCAACTTATTACTTGTAGAACTATGTTAACAATTCATATAATGATTGCCCGAGTAAAATAATATTTTTCAACGTTGAATTAATAAAATCTTATTTAAAACTAATAATTGAAAAAGAAATCGAATAAATCATTTATATATATAAAAAAAAAATTAGGTAATACTTTGCATTTAAAAATGTAAGAAAAATAAATTTTAAATAAATGCATGTGAAGTTTATTTAGATTTTAGGCCTCTAATTAAGATTTCGCTTTAGGCCTCCGATTACGTTGAGCCGCCCCTGCATCCGATACATGTATCTGGTGTGTATCTAGTGTGATTCGCATGTATTTGAGATACATAGATAATCTTGCCCGCTCCCTCCTGTTCTCTCTCGCATTTCTTCCCTTTTTAGTGTATTTGGAAGAAAAAACATCTATAAAGGTGTATCTGACTTGAAATCTGATATGAAAAATTATTAATTAGTGAAATAAAAAATAATTATTTCAAATTATAAGGAGAATCAGTAAATACGTTAGGAATATTTGTGTAATTACTTAACTAGCATTTGATCATAGATTTTCAAATACTTTTGGCAAATATTATTTGGGTGAAATTTTACAACGTGTTTGGCCATAGTACTTGGGAAACATATTTCACTTTTTAAGAAATATGATTTATACCCATAAGTTTTAAAAACTATCAAAATTAACCACAAGTTTGTATTACTTAGCAAGATAGAAATGTTGACGTCACAAGATTCATGACTTCCGCAACAAGTCAGTTGGATCTTCGTTGCAACAAATGATAGATTGATAGTTCGGAGTGAGTGTGTTGGTGTTAATAAATAAAGGAGATTTTTGTAAAAGATAAAAGTTTAGTGTAGAATTTAAATTTTTAAAAGCTCCTAAATAATGAAATTTGACCAAAATACTAGTTTTTTCTACCGTTTGGGAATTTGGGTTATTTGCCAAATTTTTTTATCAAATAATAATAAATTATATGGACAAACACTATTTGAAAAATCTTTTTCCAAATTTTATTGGGAAAATCTATGGCCAAACGGGTCCTTAGTTTTTCCAAAAAATATTTCCATGCCTCCCACTTGTCATCTACATCGTCGAAGTACTATTGGCAGTCATTAGAGCACGCGCTTCCGCGGTTGAGTGGTTCTTTTCCTCGAAAATGGTGACTTTAGGACAGATGCTTCCAAGCGGCAATGTCGCTGGGTTAAACTGTAGGACCCTTTTGCCGTCTTTCGCTCCTCCTCTCACGACTTCAACTAGGTACACTCATCCTCTTACTTTGGCCAAGTTGTTCAGGATTTCATGACTACAAGCTGACATTTTTGTGGGTGCAGAAATTTCAGTGTAAAAATGTCGATTCCGGCGACTCAAGCTTCCATAGTGCTCCCCGAAAATCGCATCATAGTGGGTTTTTTTTTTTTTTTTCTGTTTCTGATGGAGGTGTATTGGTTAAGTTGGAGTTATGTTATATCTGATGAATTTGTTATGTAATTTGAGCAGTTAGGTTGTGGGGCTGTGTCAGTGGACTTCTTGGCTGCTGTTGCTTCTTATCCTAACCCAGATGATAAGATTCGAAGCACAAGCTTTGAGGTTCTTTATTTTTCTTCACCCTGTTGTTTGAGCTCACTCACTTTTTTCATTCTTTGCCGTAGTGAAAAGTGATTATTCTGGTAAAACAGGTTCAAGGAGGTGGTAATACTGGGAATGCTTTGACTTGTGCAGCTCGCCTAGGCTTAACTCCTAGGATTATTTCAAAGGTCTGTCTGACTGATTCTAGATAGCTTTTTGGAATTTTAGTTCTGTATGCATCCTGTACTTTCTGATTTTCTATATAAGAAATAAGCCCATCTTAAGTCTTTTTTCCTGCGCAATACTCTACATTATTAATATAATTCCCACTAATACAATGTTTGATTCCGGTGTAAAACTCTCTATAATTGATAGTTGCATAACTCTTTTTGATAACTAAGAAATGTTGGTTCGGAATTGGAGGGAGCATGGGTCCATGCCTCTATCCTACTCCCATTTGAATACTAGCTTCTCGTCAGTGGCAGAATTCAAAGTAATGACATTCTCCGAATTCACACATTCCATGCCATGTGCTTACCATTGAACCAAAGCACTGGGGGCTGTAATTCCTGCATAATGTATGAGGAAACTTATGTCTTATTTTATACAGGATGGACATGTATTAGCAATTCCAAGATAAGCTTTGATATCACTATCTCTGCCCATTATTAGTCTTTCAACCAAATGACACAGTGGTGATGCCTTTCGTTATGTTTGATTGCTAAAAACCAGTCTTCAGGCAGTAGCATCTGTCAATCTTTCCTAATTTCCTTATCAATTCTTAACTTCTGTAACCTTTTGAAGTCCCTGAAATCTTCACTTCATCTCCTAATTCCAAATTGTTTTCTTAGGTTGCCGATGACTCTCAAGGAAAAGGGTTACTGGAGGAACTAGAAGCTGATGGTGTAGATTCGTCTTTTATGGTGGTGAGCCATCCAGACATGGAGTGCTTCTAGAGCTAGAGAAATGATAACTTGAAGGCCTTTCTGTGTTTTTATAGTTTGTTTATATAAAAAAAAAATGGTGAAATTGTGATTCTGCCTCTTTCCGTCCTCAGACTTCTTGTCATATACTCGTCTCTAACAAGAAGTATCTGATTACTTATACCATTTGTTTTTAATTCCAGGTGTCAGAAGGGGGAAATTCACCGTTTACCTACATCATTGTTGACAACCAAACGTGAGTGCCTTCTGCTCTGTTTACCACCATTTCAGACTGCCTTGGTGGTGATTAATTACGATTGCGATGTGATTTTCATGACATATGAATTTATAGCAGTTAAGTTTATATCCAAGTGTTAGTTGTGAGTTACTATCTAATTTTTTCTTTTAATTTCTATGTCAAAAAAAATGTATGTTATACTATTTGCTGGATGGCAGCTGCAAATTATAGCATTGTGCCATTAAAGCCATAATCGAACTAAATCAAGTCTCTGAGTACTTCTCAGAAGTGGAGCAGCGCTGCTGCCTATCCGCCATTTTTTTGGGGGGTATTAGAGACTACAACATTGTTTTCTGTTCTTGCTAAACACTGAATCAGCAGGTGGTTTTCTGTATACAAGTGAAAAATAAACCCAAATGTTTGTTGTCAGTCCCCAATTATAGCATCCTACCTACTACTAATCTGTAGTTAACTGAAACCTCTCAATTCCCTAATCTTGAGCTAGTCATACTCACAACAACAACATACCCGGTGAAATCCCACTAAATGAGGTCTGAGGAGGGTAGAGTATATGCAGACCTTATCGCTACCTCGAGGAGGTAGAGAGGCTGTTTCCGAAATGCCATCGGTTCAAGTGCATCAAACCCAAGTAAAAGATGAAGAAAACAATGGAGAAAGCATAACCGTTAATAAGAAAAATGTGTAAAGTCTACAAGGAAGAAAGAAACAATTGCAATAGTAAAATAGTGTAACAATCGAAACACAATACACAACATTAGCCAAGAACTACAAGGATACAACTAGTACTCCGACGGGCACTAACAAGCCTAAACCTACGCACGGCAAGACAACATTTCACCCCTACTAACCTTCTACCCTTATATGCAACCTCCACTCCTTTCTATCTAGAGTCATGTCCCCGGTAATATGAAGTTGCACCATGTCCTGTCTAATCACCTCTTCCCAATACTTCTTTGGCCTACCTCTACCCCTCCGGGTACCCCCTGTTTATTAACTAAAAAATGTTTTAAATTTGATAAAGAGAGTCGCCACTTAATTTTTAAAGAAAAATTAAGAAAACTAATTTTTCAAAAGATTAAAACAGTAAATCAATTGAAAATATTAAGGGGATTTGGGGTTTGATAACCAGTCTGGGCATAACAAGTCGGGTTTGAATTTTGCGAAGGTCGAGAACGACCTTTGTACGGTGAAGATTTTCTAGAGTGTTTCTTTCCCTCAGATGCGTTGGAAATAGAAGACACGTCTTCCCTCTTCTTCTTTAACAATCCTAAAGATCCAGACAAGGCATCAACACGGGCAATCTTTCCGGTTCTTAGCCTGTCCTCGATAGTCTCACCAACCTTGACTATCTCTGTAAATTTTGCTCCAATGAGCAACATAATCTTGTCATAGTATTCTGGTTCTTGAATACGCAAACACTTCAACAATTTATTTTTCCGACATAGGCGGTCGGACTCTGGCGGCCTCTTTCCTCCATCTATACGCGTATTCGCGGTAGCTTTCGGTTGACTTCCGTCTAATCTTTTCCAAAGAGTATCGGTCCGGAACGATCTCTACGTTGTAGGCAAATAGTTCGACAAAATCCTTGGCAAGTGCGTTCTAACTGGACCATTGCTTCATCTCCTGGAAAGTGAACCATTCTAACTTCGGCTAAAGAGCCGCACTAACAAAGCTTCATTTCTTCCAACTCCTACAAGCTGATCACAATAAGCTCTCAGAAGAGCCAACGGATTTGTGACCAGCTCATCTGAGAACCTATTGTGACCAGCTCGTAGGAGTTGGAAGAAATGAAGCTTTGTTAATGCGGCTCTTTAGTTGGAATTAGAATGGTTCACTTTCCAGGAGATGAAGCAATGGTCCAGTTAGAACGCACTTGCCAAGGATTTTGTCGAACTATTTGCCTACAACGTAGAGATCGTTCCGGACCGATACTCTTTGGAAAAGATTAGACGGAAGTCAACCGAAAGCTACCGCGAATACGCGTATAGATGGAGGAAAGAGGCCGCCAGAGTCCGATTTGCCTAAAATGTAGAGATCGTTCCGGACCGATACTTTTTGGAAAAGATTAGACAGAAGTCAACTGAAAATTACCGCGAATACGCGTATAGATGGAGGAAAGAGACTGCCAGGGTCCGACCGCCTATGTCGGAAAAAGAAATTGTTGAAGTGTTTGTGCGTATTAAGAACCAGAATACTATGACAGGATTATGATGCTCATTGGAGCAAAATTCGCAGAGATAGTCAAGGTTGGTGAGACTATCTAGGACGGGATAAGAACCAGGAAGATTGCTCGCGTTGTTGCCTCGTCTGGATCTTTAGGATTGTTAAAGAAGAAGAGGGAAGACGTGTCTTCTATTTCCTACGCATCTGAGGGAAAGAAACACTCTAGAAAATCTTCACAGTACAAAGGTCGTTCTCGACCCGACTTGTTATGGTTATCGAACCCCTTAATATTTTCAATTGTTTTAATCTTTTGAAAAATTGGTTTTCTTAATTTTTCCTTAAAAATTAAGTGGCGACCCTCTTTATCAAATTTTTTAGTTAATAAAACAGAATGACGACTCTGCTGGGGAAGACGATGCGTGAAGTTGCCGTGTATCTTGACGGTGGGTAACGCGCTTCTTCGTTTGAAGCTACTGCTGTGAAGACGCCGTAAATTTTCTTCTGTTGGCGTTTGAAGGATGTTGTTAATACCTCGCTTTGTGAACATTGATGCTAGGTTAACACTGTGTTCGCGCCGTCCTTTTCCGTGAACTCGTTGGGTTTGTTCGTTCTCGTGTGAGGAAGGTGAGGCGCATCTGGTTGAGGAAGAAGATAGCAATGTGCATCGTTCTGCTCTGAGTGGGTTGCACTTGCTCCTTTTCCATGAACTCGCTGGGTTTCTTCGTTCATGAGGAAAGTGAGGCGCATCTGGTTGAGGAAAAGATGGCAACGCGCGTCGTTCTGCTCTGGGTTGGTCGCACTTGCTATTGTTGTTTGTTGTTAACGTTGAGGGAACTGGGTTTGGGCCGGGTATTTTGATAGAAGATTGGGCTGGTTGAATTTGGAAATTGAGGCAACAAATGGTCTGATGCGAGATTGCACCTCCTTTGCACTCGCCCTAACTTCTCAACCTTGCTTCCCTCATCTTGTCTGCCACAGGGGCCACTCCTACCTTCTCTTTTATAACCTCATTCCTAATCTTGTTGCTCCTAGTATGCCCACACATCCATTTTAACATCCTTATCTCCGCAACATGCATCTTCTGAACATGTGAGTTCTTGACTAGCAACACTCCACCCCATACAACAAGGACGGTCTAACTATCACTCTGTAAAACTTACCTTTAAGTTGAGGTGGCACCTTCTTATCACACAAGACCCCAGATGTGATGTGTGACATCATCGCCGATGTCCCCCTCTTACTAGTTGAACTTCTGGTGTTTTAGTTCCCTTATTACAGTTTCTGGTCAGTGAATCGTCTCTATTGAGAAACTGGGTTGAAATTACATCAAAAGCTTAATATGTTTTAAAGATGGAGAATGACATGTCTTGGATACTGCAACATCTTTGCAGCTTTTATACTAATCAAATGAATTGTGCCTAATCTCAAGCTTGTTGGGCTTGGTTATGAATTTTCCAAAATGATTCTGCTCTATTTGGGAACATATTATTTCAATATTGATTAACAATTTATTTTTAAGGCTAGTTAGAGTTTTTCAATAAGTAGATGTTCTCAAAATCTCACATTTTCTCTATACCACCATATAATTCTCTAACTGAACTGAGAACTTCTAGCAAACACCGCGACCTGACATTAAGGAATCTTAATCTCAACTAATTAGTATCACATATTGATCTTTTAGCTAAATATGCATTTATCCTTGCAGCTTGCACACTGATTAAATTTTATTATGGAGGTTCTAGCAGTTTATTTTATGAAATGGGTTGCCTGTCTATTGAAGAACTACTTGTGTTTGATGTTTCAGGAAGACTCGCACTTGCATTCACACCCCTGGCTATCCACCCATGATACCTACTGATCTTTCCCAATCAAATTTATTGTCGGCCTTGGATGGTGCTAAACTTGTCTATTTCGATGGAAGATTGCATGAAACTGCTGCTATTGTAGCAGAGGAGGTATTTTCCTCTCACGTCTCTCTTCAAGCTTTCTGAGCTCACAAAAATACTCCTATATCGAATACATTTAAAATGGAAATGAACTGCATGCTTTTGGGATTTCCAGTGCAGGCAAATAGAAGGGGTATACCCATTTTAATTGACGCTGAGAAGAAAAGGGAAGGATTGGATTATCTTTTAAACTTTGCAAGTTATGTTGTTTGCTCAACCAAATTTCCTCAGGCAAGCTATTCACTCTATAAACTACATCTGTCTAGTTTCTTGGATGCAAGAATATGCCTTTTGAATGAGTTGGACCATCACTAATCTTCATAAAGAAGAGTTTGTAATTTTGAGCAATGTCTTCTAGCATGGGCTGCCTGATTCAAATTGTGGTTGAATCTTCCATGAGATAGCACTATTGATAGTATTGACTGGTTTCATGGTTTTGCTGACAGCATGATCAACTGTGGATGCCTTCAAGCTTTTTCTGATATGGAAAAGAATACATGTTCTACCTAGGTTCAATTTTAGATTGGGATAATTTCCTATAATTCCTTGTTAATCTTTGTCATGGACCTTTAATGCAGGCCCGTGAAATGATTTGACTTCCAAAATTAAATAAGATTGGGGATATCAAAAGAAAGGGAGTCTCACTAATTCTTTTGTTGTCCAGTAAAATGTCCTCAATGTTATGGTTGTTAAGTGAAATCGAAAAACCAACAAAGAAAAAATGAAACAGAAAAAACCCATTTTATGTTGGTTTGATGTGGTTAATCAACCAAAATAGTCTGTTTGTATTTTTTTTAAAGGAGAAATCGGCTCAAATTTAATCACATATACCCCTACACAATGTTATTAATATCACTCAGTCAAGTTATTAGTATACCGGGCTATTCTTCATTATTCAGGCGATCCTATTCATAGTTGGACTATTTAATGCTAACCGTCAACCTATTGAAACCCCCCTTTATCCTAGCTTGAGATTGGTTAGCAAAGTTAAAGAAAGTACACATGAACTTCTTTATCTAAAGAAAAGAAAGTACAAACACTTATAGAGGTTATTTAGAAGATCACTGCAGAAAGGATATAGAAAAGCTCCCTGAGGAGGAAGGGAATTAAACATGTTCTTTTATGAAGAGAAGAATTTGATGAATACGGAGGTGCCATGTGAGGAAGGGAGTAACTATTAGTCACCACATTTACTAAGCAAGAATGAATCTGAAAAGGTCTTTGTTTTTTTGGTGGTAATAATTGTGATATTTTGGGATGAACTATCTAATGGGATTTTAGCTTGTGGTGGCTAGCGTTTGCTCAACTCCTCCAATCTAAGGTCTTTCCAACTTTGAAATGAGAAGAGAACTCGGACAAAAAGATCATGATGAGACCTCTTCGGAATCAAGAGGGCCTGGCGAGTCCTCAGGAGAAAGCACCTAAGCGTGACTGTAGCTGGGTTTAGGTAATAGAAGTTTCTTGAGTTGAGTTTGTACGCAGAAACTGTGGATGCGTTTACTTCGGGTCTTCAGGTGTGACTACTCGGATGGTAGGGTATGGTCGTCGAAGTAAAGAACATTGCCTAGTTCATAAAGTAGCTTTAGAGTAACAAAGTCCCATGAATTTGCTAGAGTCGTACAGTTCTTTTAGCTGGAGCATGAGGACCCTCAATAAATATGTAGGTGAAAAAATTTAGATTACTACAACTGTAACTGTCTCATGGGAACAACCCACACATTTGGTTTAATGATACACAAAGGGGCATACTGACTGAAAATTACATGTCAGAAAGCATTTTACTAGTCACTTACAAGAAGGTTTTGAGTTATTTTACATATACATCAGGTCTGGTTTCTGTGATGCTCTCTGATAAGGCAACAGTGTTTTGATTGACTTTCAGGAATGGACTGAGGCTTCTTCTATTCCGAGCGCCCTTGTTTCCATGCTCTTAAGGTTGCCAAAAGTTAAATTTGTTATTGTGACATTGGGTAAAGATGGTTGCATAATGCTACAAAGGACTGAAATGGGTATTTAGCAAAGTTTTTGTTTCTTCTCTTTTTTGATCAACTTTAATCACCTGTACACATCAATGAAGTCTTCTAAAAGACGGCACAGAAGACTATGCAACATTTTATATGCATCCTACAGAAACTTCAATACTTTTGCAGACAATCTCCTCCCTGAAGAAATGGATGTCGAAGACCTGTTTGAAAAACTGAATCTGGAGAAAGACACTAATGCAACATTGCCTGGATGCATATCCTCGGTATTTCACTGTTCAGCTAATCCTTTAACTTACCCACCACCAGCCTTCTGCATTTCTTGTTTGGATTTCTCAAGTCTTGTATATATATAAAATTGTCTATATACCCTTTACCCCTTAAAACTGTACATTCTTTGGTCTTCCTACCGTTTGATCCTTTTAGTCAATGTTGAATGCAGTCAGGTGGTTGCTGTGCCTGTGACTGCAGGTTTAGAATTTTGTTTATCTGCTGCTTATGCAATTTAAGATGTCAGTTGCATGGAGATATGATTGCGGTATATTAACTTCTGATTTTACGTTTGTACGGCTGCAGAATGTAGCAAAACTACATGCAAAAGGGATAGGGACAATCACCGGTAAGCTACTTGTGGGGACAGCTGAAAGTATACCTCAAACAGAACTAATTGATACAACTGGTGCTGGAGATGCATTTATTGGCGCAGTTCTTTATTGTATGTATCATCCGACGTAATCTATTTTAGTCTTGTCCCTTGTACTGTGATCCCATGGCTTTCCTACGCGCTGTCTTAAATGTTAAGGGCTGGATGTCCCTCACCTCCATTGATCTCCTTTCTTGTTGTAGTTTGGTGCAATTTGTTAATTGATTCTTCAATGTGTTAGTGGTTCTTCCAGCATCTTGTGTTAGAATATAGTCAAAGCTGGGCATTAGGCACTTGAGAAGTTGCCCGAAATGAGTAACATTTCTTAGCCACCTATCAGTTTTTTAATTTGTTTAATTTAAAACATTTTCTTTTTAAACTAATTATGCTAAATGTTTTTTGAACAGTTTTTAAAACTCAAAATATGTGACTGTTAATTGTAAAAAGGTGTTTGTTTGTAAGGGTTGAGTCAGTCAATTCCAGATTCCTTGAGGTATTATAAATGCCCATATATTCTCCAAAACGAGATATACATCTGAATTCATCTCTTCTTCTTCTCTTTCTGTTCAATACAAATCATAACTTTTGTTCTTGTAGGAATTCGAGTTTATATGTCAAAAACTCGAATTTCATTGGCTTTGTAAACTCATGGAGGAATTCTGCCATCATCCTTGCAAGTTGCAACAACATAAGTGGGAGGCTTAAATTCGTTAAGAACAGTGTTATACTATTAAAACCAGTTCATTTATTCCCTGTTTCTGGAATTTAACTTCTAACATCTTGTTGAAGATCATACCATTTTGGTCACTTTATGTCAGTATGCGTGATTTCCATTTGCTCTCGTACTGGGTTACATCTCATGACTCCTATATTACACATTGCAGCTATCTGTGCCAACATGCCACCGGAGAAAATGTTGCCATTTGCTGCTCAAGTGGTTAGATATTTTGTTTCCCTGGACTATATTTTTTCCCCACCCAGAGAGGGTTGAGGGTGTAACTGAGGCAACAAATGCAAGAAAAGACTAATCTTCTATTTTGTGAATGGATTGCAGGCAGCTATTAAATGCAGAGCCTTGGGAGCTAGAGCTGGTCTTCCGCGTTCCACAGACCATCACTTGTCACATTTTTTAGTCTAGAGAGCCCAAGGGATGGCCATGTTCCTACTGTTATTGAAAATGGTAGCAAAACTGGTAATCGTCTTGGGCTCTTTCTTATTGTATTTTTATCAGGGTTTCTGTGGACCGACATTCTACTTCTTGTCTTAGAGCATCTGCCCTGAATTGTTTATTGGTAAAGTTGAAATCTGTGTATGTATAATCTGGTGTCACAAGCTTCTTCTATTTCCTTTATGGTCTGATGGAACTGTTTGTTCTTGTGGGTCTCAGTTCTGCATCTTCACTATTCCAAACTAATTGTTTTTACAATTGCTGGAGAAAATTTCATTTGTAAAAGATCCAAATTAGTTGGACTAGTGAGGTTTCTGATATTTGAATGATTAAACAAACAAACCAAAGAAAGACTTACTAGCATGCAAGATTCATATATAAAATACAGAAAAGATGAAAAAACTATAATATTCCTCCATTTCAACTTATGGCTTTTTTTATAAAAAATTTGGGACATTAATATTGTTGTGAGTTTGAGTCACCACGGGAGTATATAGGTGGGAGCTCCGGGAGGGAGGAGTTTAAAAAAACATTACATTATAGGCAAGTTCAATCACCAATTACCAATATGTTTAGGCTTCCTCTATTTTTTTTGTCTCTTTCATCAAAAGAGTATTCAACTGTTATGACCAAGTGGAATTGATTGAATTGTTATAAATACTCGGTACTTCTTAGTACTGGAAAAGCATGACTGCATATTTAATGAATCTGCCCATGAACAGAACATCTATAAGAATTGAATTGATGAAACACAGTAGTTTTAGACAGAGGTAACAGAAAGGTACCCTAGATATATAACAATGCAACAGAAGTAAAACAAAACAGACACAAGGGTATTTCAAACCCTAAAACCAAATCCTAGTCTGATACTACAGTTCACAAAATACTACATGCCCCACTAATGACTACAGAGATTTTACAACATGCTATCTGCCCTGGTAGGCAGCCTCTTCAAGAAACATACAGCACTGGATGGCAACCTGTTCCTGAACCTTGGTGGTCTCAAATAATACAAACCCCAAAGAGCCACAACCCATTTGATTGGCACCAAGTAGAAACCAAAGGCAGCAAAGAAGCAAAATATTACAAACAAGAATGTTGCTCTTGGATCCCTCCAGCTTAATAATGCCTGAAATCTCTCACCTTGAGTTGCCATATCACCAACCACAGTCTGAATCCTACCAGCCACACTCCTCAGTCTATCATATCTCATTCGAACGATTTCTGCATTTCTGCTGGTAGGGAATGAATCGAACTCCTCGTCTAGTTCATCTGGATAAACACTCTCTGCATATGAGAGTCGAGTGTCCATGTGGGGAGGGTGGCGTGGGCGTGACCTGTAACGCCATAGTCCTACTGCAGCCAAGTTGAGTAGTACACAAGGTATGATGAGCTCGGGCACCAATACAAGAATGGTAAAGGCAATCAGAGCTAATGCAGAGTGCACTGGCTTATGCCAATTGCGCGCAGACTCTAGAAACCTGCTCATAATAACAAACCAAGAAACCACATTTGTTAGCCTAAAGAAATTTGCTTTGCTCTTTCTCATGCTCCACATATGAGAATCATGATCGAGCATGTACTCCACCACTTCTCTTCCCAAAGGTGGCTCAGATCGACTAAGTCTTGTTGCCACCACATTCATAGCCTGGTGCCTCAAGCTGTCCAACTGACTTACAGACAAGGGCTGAACATAATGCATCTTTGGAAGCAAAGGCATTGTATACATATGAAGCATATTCACCATGTTAGCACATGAAAACCGGACAGCCAAATGAAGCTCCCCCATTTTTTTCACCCCAGAAGGATGCAGCATCAAAAGTGGATATGCATGAGTATAAACTCTATCTGATTCAAGAGTTGATAGCCTGATCCTAACCTTCCCTATCCGAGAGTCCCGATTTCCAGCCGCAGGGTTAGCCATATTCTTGTCTACACGAGAATTATCAAACACCCCAATAGTGATGACAGTGCAAGGGTCAAAGACTTCCCAAGTATATTGCTCATTCCATTTAGGAGATAAGCTGTCCACCACAGTCCTAGTTCGGACCCATTTCTGCCCATACTTTGCAACACAATACGCATCTACAGAGCCACCCTTGCCTTCTTTCATTTTCATTGGCACAAGATTGGTAGCTCCCAAAACCCCAACCTCGAGAACTCCAATGTGGGGCTTCCACAACTGCTTTGCTGTCGGCCTAACATCACTGCTGTACATTGTTGCCTCATCAAGCACATGGTAACCTCCATCAAGTGAAGCACGGAGGTGAATCCGCGAGGCAAATCTAACCACAGCTTTGGGATCATTTGCATTGCTCAAATGAGTATCAAGATTGAACCACCTCGAAGTAACTGGCTTCTCGTTTAGTCGCCTTTCTAGGCTTGAAACAGGCAAAAGAACTCTCGCCACAACTTCCTCTCTGTTGGGAGCAAGTCTATCCTCAATTGAAACAAGCAAGAAGTCTTCAAATGGCTCAGCAACCACAAACATTAAGTCCTCATTCCAGAAAGGATTTGTAAAGCTTCTAGTAGCAGCAGGTGGAGAAACTCTAGTCCTCAGAACCTGATTCCCAACTTGAACTTTAGCAAAAAGTTCAGGGTATCTCATAATTGATGACCCTTTCTCCCCCATAACAATATCTTGAGCTTCAATAACCCCAACGCGTAAATACCAAAGCTTAGGTGACAGATACACTTTAGACTTGATTGAACACAAACCATCAAAATGCACATTTGCTGCTTTAGAATGCCAAGCCTCAGCAAAGGCTTCATCAGCTTGAGTACCAAACCATATGGCAACCATAAGTTCACCACCTTTAGACTTATCACCTTTCTTGTCTTCCATTCTATACCATTGTGGAGCCAACTGACTATCGGGCGGAACTCGTTTAGGCACCTCATTCAAATCAAACCAAACACGACCCAAGAAGTCATCTTTGTTATTTTCCTTCACAAAGACCTCCACCACAGAGGACTGTACACTATCTTTTGAAAAGGCAAAAACTTGGTCCCATTCAGCATGATTTGAAAAAACTCTTTTAGTAATTCCTCTATAGTTACCAAGTTTCACCTCAGCTACAAGCTCACCACCACCCCCAACACCAAAAACAGAAAAATCCTTAGCCTTTACAACTCTAACATACAAATACTGCATTTGTTCCACCAAGTCATATGTTGAGCTAGTCTTGTCCTTACCACCAAGATGTGGACTTGTTTCTTTCAGAGAAAACTCACCTTGCCCAGAAGTGTACAAACCAACCCCACCACCACCATGACCACCTCCACCAGTCCCAGCCGGAATAATAGGTCCAGGAGCACTAGTAATAACAACAGGCTTAATGTCACCTGGAACTGACTC
The DNA here is from genome assembly GCF_000226075.1 of Solanum tuberosum. Taxonomy (NCBI): domain Eukaryota; kingdom Viridiplantae; phylum Streptophyta; class Magnoliopsida; order Solanales; family Solanaceae; genus Solanum; species Solanum tuberosum. Next base: position 625,673 of record NW_006239044.1, read on the forward strand.
CACTGGCTTTGAATGGTTCTGGTTTTGAAAGTTTACCTGTTCATAAAAGTGTTATCATTTTTAATAAATTACTAAACTTTTAAAAGGGACGTTAAAACATGATATAATAAGTAAAAAAATCAGTTCTTTTTGTCTTTAATAGTTCAAAATGAACACAAAAATTCAAGATTACCTTATTTTCTTGACCCATTTGAACCACCATGTTAGTTCCATTTGTCTGTTGCTGCTGCAATTTCTTGTTCTTCTTAGCATTTGGGGCACCAGAAGACACCACCCCTCCACCACCAGCATTACCCTTATCAGTTATAACTTGTTTCACTTGCTCTGTTGTAGATAAATAAATCTTCAAACTCAACTCACCACGTACATGAGAAAAAAGACTCCTTTTATCAAGTGTATAAAGCTGCGCTATTTCTTCCCCTTCTTTAGCAATGCTTGACCCAGAAATCCGAGCTCGACCCAGAAAATTTCTGCTTGTGTTCGACCTTTTTTCGTTGAAAACATTCACTTCAATCGTCCGATAAGGAAGATCAGCAGCATCATTCACATGAAAAACAAGCTTTTCATTCCATACAGGGTTTAAATCTCTCATTTTTACTTGTGTTCTTTGTCTCTGATTCTCAAACTCAACTTCTACAAATGGTGATGATGAACCTTCACCATCTTTTGGAATCAAGTTATGTGCTGCCACCACTTCTACAACCAATTTTTCTTTACCATTGTTCATGGCTGATGAAAGCAAAAAAAAAACAGAGAGAAAAGAGACAGATAGGAAAACAGAGGAATAAGATTATACAGCAGTGAAGTGACTATTTAGAAAGAAGCAGAAGGAGGGGTGGGGGAGGTGTAGGGGTAAGGGGTAGGGGATGGGGTGTTTAGATTACAGAGAAAGAGACATGGATTTAGTTGCCTTAAATACCAAGAAGCCTTTGTTTTATTGGTTCATAATAAGGTGGAACATCAAACATATTCTCTTTTTCACTCAAAAAAAAAAAAAAGAGAAAAAAATTAAATATTATTTGCTTTATTTGAAAATTTTAAAAGTATAATTGTGTTTGGATATATTTTTTTTAAAAATATTTATAATTTAAATGTATTTTCTTAAATATCATTTATACTCTCTGGTTTTTAAAAACTAAGTAAGTTGACTAATATATATGAAATATTCAATTAAATTTGCTCTAAAAGAATAATATCTCAAAACATATTAAATTTCATATACAAGTTACTACACACTATTTCAAATATTTTTTCACTTTATTTGGATTGAAGTTGGAGTTCTGTTTTATTATAGTTTCTGTAAATACTATTGATTTGTTTGAATATATTTTTCTTTAAACATATGAAGTACTATGATTTAAACCTGAAATATAATTTAAATAAGGTTATTTTTATTTTTTTTAAATAGTGTAAAAGTTAAAAAAAAAATGAAAATGAAAATAAATTTTTAGATATTTTTTAAATTTCAAATATAACTTTAAGTTATATTTCAAAATTTTACTGGTCAACGTTGTTTGTCAAATAAAATAAATAATTTTCCTAAAATGTTATAATAGTCATTAAGTGGATTATTATAGTAATATGATAATGACTATTCTAATTTTTAAAAAACTCAGATTTTGTAACGTCTATATCAAGAATTATGAAATTACCTTAAGTACCAAAAAATCACTTCCTAGGAAGATGCAATCACAAGCAAATGAAGTTTTTTCTCGATGTTTGAATTGTATAACTTCGGAAATTTTTTGAATATACCAAAAAGTGGTATATGGTCAAATGTGTGGACAATATGTATACATTTGCCTATATTAAAAATAATTCAGAAAATATGGTTGCAAATGAAATTTCAAGTTTAATTTAATTTGGAAATTAATTTAGAAAAATATTGAATAATAATTAAAAAAGATAGTACTCCCTTTATTACATATTAAGTGAATTTTTTAGGCTTTGCCTATTGTTCAAAATAATTGAATTGTTCAAAGTTCAAGATGGATGTTTGAATTTTTTTCCGTATTTATCATTTCCTTTAATTAAGTTTTATGTTTTTTAGGAGATAAATTACACTACGTATAAAGTTATGTTTATAATTCACAAAGGACAATGGTGGAAAATATGATTTAAATTATGTTCTTGAATATTTTTTCTTAATAGGTGTGCGTTGCCTCAGAAATTCACTTAATATAGAATACGGGTGTGCATCGGTCGGTTCAGTTCAATTTTATGTATTATCAATTCGGTTTATCGATTTTCAATTTTTAAATATGCTAAACCAATAACAAATCAATAAGATATTCTTTATCGGTTTTTGGTCATTAACGGTTTGCTTTTCGGTTTACCCAATAAGAAAATACTCATAAATTAAATATATAATTTCTCACTTCTTTAACAATTTGACACGATACAGTGAGACAAGCAAATCAGTTGTAAATGCTTTGATATAGTGAAACAAGAAATATAATGAGAAAATTGCATTAATAAGAGTAGATGTAGTACGAAGGCTACAATAACATGTTACAACCAAAACATAATATGGAATTTCTGATGTGAAGTAGAAGTACAATGACGTGTAAAGTATGTAGACCGTAGTGTAGAGTACTGATAAAGTGTCTAGTTATGTTAAATTATTAATATTTTAATATTTATGAAGGGTATAGTAGTAACTTACTATCGTCTTTAATGGGTTATCGGTTTGCCCAATAACTCAATACTAAAAATCGATAACCCAATAATTTTTTTTATAAAATCATTAAAAACCCGTTAACCCAATAACATTTTTTTCAGTTCGATTTATTGATCGATTCGATTTTTGCACACTCCTAATAGAGGAAGTATAAATTTGAGAGTTGTTTGGTGTAAAGAAGTTATACAAAAATCATAATATTGAAATTAAAGATACGAGGATCGTAATGAGAGAATTACTATTTAGTGAACTTTAATTTGATATATTACAAATTAGAAATAAGTGTGTGTTCAAATATGCATTTACTGTTCAAATAAAATGAAAAATAAAATGAATTTTGTCATTTAAGTATTTTAAATCCATGTACACGAGTAACATAAAAATTTCACCTTAGCAAAATAGTGTAATCAATTATTATATTTATCTTATATTATAGGGAAAAGGGTCTGATATACCCCTCAACTTTGTCATTTAGAGCTGATATACCCCTCGTTATGAAAGTGACTCATATATACCCCTACTTATATACAAATGACTAACATATACCCTTTCCCTTTAACGGAAATGAAAAAAAAATTAGTTTAATTTTTTTATTATTTAAAAAAAAAACTATAATCCCATATGGATATATTTAATCCTCCTCAAACATGTTTTTTTGACTTTTTTTTTGTTTTAATGACTAATTTAGATTTATTAATTTGATGGTCAAATTTATTTATGTTTCACTAATATTCTTGTAAAACTTATTATAGATGACCAAATTTTTTTTTCTTCAAATACAAAAATTAAATTACAATATAGGCAAAAAAAAAATTGTTTTAAATTATAATAATATAGCCACAAAAAAATAGTTTTACATTTTTTTCTTTACACTAAGGAATGAAAGAAAAAAATAAAATAAGAATAAGAAACTCAAGTAATGAAATCAAAGAAGTCAAAAAATAATTTATGTATGAAAAAATTTTGAAATATACCTTGAACTTTGCTAGAAGAATCCCATATACCCCTAAATGATTTTTGAAAAAATTAAAAGTCAAAAAAATTAATTTAAAATTAATTTTTTCACTTCCGTTAAATGAAGGGTATATGTGAGCTCATTTTGTAACGGTAGGGGTATATATGAGCCACTTTCATAACGAGAGGCATATCAGCTCCAAATGGCAAAGTTGAGGGGTATATCAGACCTTTTTCCCTGTATTATATTTACGCTAGACAATGGTATGCAGGCTCAGAGCTATAGAACCCCTTGAGACCAAAGAATACCGGGGAAAAAGAACTCAGGGGTTTTGCGAGTTTGGAAGAATCAATAATTTTTTTGTAGATCCTGTATTTATTTTGAAAAATTAAAATAAATATATATGTATTATTAGCTTGTGAAGATATTATATTTACTCTAGTCGCTTGTATGTATGTAGGGGCGGAGTTAAGTGGAGGTTCGTGGGTTCTGACGAACCTAATAACTTTTTCATAGGTCCTACACTTGTATTTGAAAATTAATAAATCTAAATATATATTAGCTTGTGAAGCCCCTAACAAAATTGATTGACGGTCCAATAGTAAGAAGTGGGTCGTGGAAATGTTTTATTGAGAGTTGTGGGTGCTAAAAAAAAGGTGTCCTAAAATTTAGAATCCTCAAACTCATATTTCTGACTTCACCTTGCTCGTATGCAGTTAGTTTTAAATTAATCCACTAATATGATTATTTTGTCATAATTAGTGAAATAAAGTTATATATTTTTTCTCGCTTTCTTTCCTTTTAATCCACTCATCTTACTTGATTTATATTGATTTGACACAATTTCTAATTATTTTTATCAGAGGTGTATTTACTAAAATAATTTTATTAATAATATTTTAAAACTCTAAATTTGATTACGATTACTAATTTATGTAGTTATTTCGTACTTAGGATAATACATAAAGAAAAAAGAAAAACACTATTGGTTTCTAAAATAAACAAGTAACAGAATATATTATTTTTAATATAAAAAAAGACGGATATAATGGAATATATGGAGTATTTCATTTTCTCATTTCATTATTGGTCGAATATATTTCGATTTCAAAATAATTTTGAACTATTTCTCAACCAATTTTTTAATAAAAGAAAAGGGTTAAAGATATCTCTGAATTATTTAAAATGGATCAGTTTAACCCTCTATTATGTTTTTGGTTTTAAAAACACTTATCCTTATGTTTTTGGTTTTAAAAACACTTAACCTTATGTTATATTTTCAATATTGCCCTCCAACTATTAAAATAGCTCAAAGATGACCCTTTTTACAAATATTTACTATAAAATAATTTTAAAAAAAGTCAATTTTATCGAACTATTCAAAATATGACAATTTTACCCTTATTTTTTGCAAAAAAAATTATAGTGTGGGTTGAATGTGAGACATATATATATAATAAAGGAGAAACATAGACAATGTGATATGACACCTCTCTATGGCCTCCATTTGTATTTATTTTTTTCTCCTTTTTTGACCTTTTTTTTAAAATTTAAATTAATTATTGTATTGTAAATTATTGTATTGTAAAAGTAATTACTTAATTTATTACAAATAAATATTTTATTAATGGATGAACATTTACAACAAAACCTCTTCACATTCTTTTTTTTTAATTTGTTTTTCTCACTTCTAATCATAAATCATAAATGATAATATTTTCTTATATTTTAAGTATTTTTAATTTATTCACAAGGAGTTATTACCCATGACTTACCTCTCTTTAATTTTAACTTTTCATAATATTCATAACTCCCATAATTTTTATGTCCATAACCCCCAAACTTAAATTTGTAAGTTTGTGATGTCTTATGGTATTTCTCTATTTTGCCTATAAATTCATATTAAGTTTCATGAAAATTCACATTCAAGATTACCCTTTCTCTTCTTCATCATATTGGTTTGTGAATGAACTAACATGTACGAAAAAAGAAGTACATGAATGTAAGAAATATTTCATTCTCAATTCTTTATTTTTTCATTTCCTCTATTTTATCTATATAAATTCATAGTTGATTTGTGAATGAAATAACATGTAACAAAAAAGATATACATGCAGGTAAAAAATATTTCATTCTCAATGTCTTTTTTTTTTCATTTGTTTTATTTTGTATATATAAATTCATATTTAGTTTTATGAAGATTCACATTTAAAATTATCATTTCTCTTCTTCATCATATTTGTTTGTGAATTATCTAACATGTAACAAAAAAGAATTGCATGAAGGTAAGATATATTTCATTCTCAAGTCTTTATTTTTATTTTTATGTACTTGGACATGCTTTCTTAATATTTTGTTTATATATGTATTATATATCATTCACCAAGCAAGTATAATAATAAAAATACCTTTGTAATTCTTAACAATGTATTGTCAGTATGTAATTGTTCTTTCTAATAGTCAGTTTTTGGGATATAATGTAGTTTAATTACAATATTTGTTGGATTTCAAGAAATAATTATTATTTAGTATTATTAGTACTATTGAAAAAATAATGTACAAATATATTACATGTAGTTTAATTTTTTTTCTTTTGGCATACTTATTTTTTTAATTGGTACATGATATTTTATTTATTTATTTATTCATATAATATTTTTTTATTATATTGGTTGCATATGATGAAGAGTTTGACATATGGAGCAAAATATAGTGACGGATCTACTTGCAAAGGAAGATGGTAGAAAAAAAAATGAAGCATAATTTAAAATTCTTTTTGCTAGATTTTTTTTTACTTTGACTTGTATTAGTTACTTAAGATACTTTTCCTAGATTTTTTTAAAATTTTGTTTTGTATAAATAATTTAGGTACATGTATTGTCAATGTTAATCATTTGATCTTTTATTATTCTACTTTTTTTTTGTTATGAAGCACAATTAATATAATTATCCCATTTCAATAACAAAAAAAAATTATGATGATTAAGAGTTTCATTGTTATTATACTTGTAAAAGAAGTAATTGAAAATAAAATATTAATTTCATGATGCCATTTTTTTTTTGCCTGTGTAACAGTTTGGTTTTTTCACCATTCTTTTTTGTTTGAAATGAATTTATAATCTTTATGCAGTCATCGATTATTATATTTTTGTTCATTTTTTTGTATTTTCGTCCCTTATTTTCATTTATTTATTTTACAAATAAAATCAATGCATAATTATTAATACATTTAATGTAATAAAATTGTACATTTGAAGTATTTATAACTCGTATCTCTTCTACTTGTAACTTCTAATCTTAAATATTATTTATAACTTTTGTATGTTTCATTTTTCATAATTCTTATAAATATTTAATTAGCGTTTAAAAAATTATAATAAAGACATAATAAAAATTTAAAAGTTTTTTTACGATATCAAAATTTGTATAGAAAATTAGTACTCCTACTAAAGATAGAGAAAATTCAAACATATAAAATATTTTCAACGTAAAACAATAGATTGTTATGTCACCATATAACCTCTTATTCAATTTACTTCGCCACAGTGAATATTTTGTTCTACTATATACATATGAATAGCTGCACTTAAAAAGATGCAAAAAAATATTCTATTTTATATGTTTTAAAAAATGAAAAAATGTATCATATCGCAGATGAAAAAAATATTAATATATATTATATATCCGATACTAATCTAAGTATAAATATTATATATTTTTATCTTATAAAATTTCATATAACCGCGTGAAGCGCGGACAATTTCACTAGTTTCCTATAAATCTCAATAATTGAAAAATTAAAATATTTAAAAGACATATAAAAAAATCGGTTAACTCTTATAATTCTATCAACGTCACATAAATTGGAACATGAAAAATAACATATGTTATTTAAAAATTACATAAAAAGTACTATAAATTACAATAATTAATAACTTAAAATATCTGCAAGACAAAAAAAAGAGAGGCTAAACAATAAATTCTAATTGACATTAAAAAAAATATAAAGAATAACTTAGCCAAATAGCTTTAGTAATTAATTTTATTAAATAGTTTTTTGTATAAGTGGTATTACTCTTGATGCTATAATAAGAATCTATATATATAGATAAAGCTGGATATGAGAGCGCTGATGTGGCAGCCCTCTTAGGCCAGCATTTGTATTTATATTTTGTCTTTTTTTTTTACCTTTTTCTCTTATTATCATCTTAATATATTGATTAAATTAAATAAATACCCTCTATTGATCATTTCCCTTTAAATTCTTCCATTAATTCCTTTATTATTTTATGTATATGTACGTTACAGTAAACCGCAAATGAAGAGGCAACAACATGTGAAGCTCATTTTATGGTTGAAAATATTTAATTCTTCCCCTAAATTTCATACATTAATTTAGTTATTATTACAATTTACATGTATGAATGTCATATTTAGTCCTATCGAAAAGGCAAAAGACCCAAGAAGCTGTTGTTATTCCTGAAAATAAGTAGTAGTACATTTTCTTATCTTATTCCTTCTCTAATGAAATTGTTTTCTTAATTTTTTTTTTATCTATCGTCACATATTTATTTATATAATCTATCTATATATATAATAAAACTAGATATAAACAAGGTGATGTGGCACCTCTCAATGGCCTAGAAACCTATTTATCTTTTTTCTCCTTTTTTGAGTTTTTTCATTCATTTTTTTCTATTAATCAATTTATTAAAATAAGTAAAAAACTCAATCATATTCATTACATATAATAATATCATATGAAAGTTACAAAAAAACCTCCACCTATT
>NW_006239044.1:634197-687913 GCF_000226075.1 Solanum tuberosum
AAATTCAAACATATAAAATATTTTCAACGTAAAACAAGAGATTGTTATGCCACCATATAACCTCTTATTCAATTTACTTCACCACAGTGAATATTTTGTTCTACTATATACATATGAATAGCTGCACTTAAAAAGATGCAAAAAAATATTCTATTTTATATGTTTTTAAAAATGAAAAAATGTATCATGTCGCAGATGAATTTTTTTTTTAATATTATATTATATATCCGATACTAATCTAAATATAAATATTATATATTTTTATCTTATAAAATTTCATATAACCGCGTGAAGCGCGGACAATTTCACTAGTATATAACACAATAAGTAGTGCACATACTTTTCATTTTAACAAATAAAAATGAAGACATAAATTTTCTTTTTTTCATCTGATCCCTTATACATTAGGTATGAGTTTTATTGCTGAAACATAATATCAGGTATATTTTCTTACATGATTATTTTAAACTTATTTTTCTATAGTAGTAATAATTAATTTATATTACTGATTCTAAGAATGATATGATAAATCAAATTCGATTACACCTTGATAGAGTATTACTTATCATATCTTTAAGCGATCTCAAGCTTAAGTCGAGACTGATATAATAATTTTAAAATGAAAGAGTAAAATAAATATTTAGTTAGAAAATTAAATAGGTAATCAAACTTTATACTATAAGAGATAAAATAAAACTAATGCATTTAAAATAATTTAAGTATCTCTTTTAATTAGAAAATTTGAAATGCCTATTTTTTTTTGTCCCTTGTTGTCCAATTAAAGGATTGTAGTAATGACCTTTTTTTTTCCATACAGAATCGCAAGCTTAGATGGTCACTCAATTTTACAACTTCTACAAATGGTGATGAAGTACATTCACCAATTTTTGGCATCAACTTTTCTATGTCATTGTTCATAACTGATGAAGACAAATGTAATGACACATCATGTAATGACGAGTGAATTAAAAAAACTGAACGATAAAAAAAATAGTCGAATCGAGCCGTTATAGCGGAATCTGAATTAGTGGCGTGATCAACTTTATGGGTTAGTAGTGTTTGTTAAGTTTGTTTAGGAGTCAATAATTGTTTCCTAAGAATTTTTAGAAAGATAAACATGCTCTTTTATTTAGTAAGTTTTTTATTTAAGGACTCATGTAACACCACTGTAATTAATTGTATCAATACAAACCACTTCACCTACATATTACTTTTGTTTGTTGTTGTTGATTTCTTTTATTTGGTATTAGAGTAGTCTCTTCGGTCATCCATAAAGCTTGTTCCAGGAGATGATGTAAAGAAATAGAAAAAATGTGTTGGAAAAACTAAAATAACGCAAAAGCATACATTTTATTGGTTCGATAAAGGAGTTTATCATCTTGAATGGTTTTATGCTGCCTTGCCAAATGCAATGCCAAAATTTCCTAATACAGAGAGTTCCGGCATGTCACGATCCGAGCCTACATCCCGGAAGTGACACGGCATACAAGACTCCGAAAAGTCTCATACAAGCCTCATAGCATTCGTGAACATAAGAGAATAGGAAAATAATGCGGAATTTAAAAACTTTTCCTTACAATCGTGGTCGTTTTTCATAAAAGGAAGAGGAAGTCTTTCTATACTTTGTCTCAAACCATCTACAACACTTTCAATAAAACTTTGGGACATAGCTCATACAAAAGCTCTAAACATAAAATAAAAGACATAAAGGGAAAATAGTGGGTTCGTCCTCGAAACTATGAGGACTCACCAATTCTTCAACTCCATGCTCCTTAAAAACCTATCTTCCAAGTATAGGACATCAAATCTCCAAACCCTACACTTTGGTAGAAAATGAAGAATTATGCGTTAGCACATTTAATGTACTAAGTATGATATCCATGCAAAAATCATGCTTTAAAACATACATTTTGGTTGAAACCCATGCATATGTCAATTTTGAGAAAACTTTATGAACATAAGTATAAGAGGCATAAGATACAAGTATAATCAACATACAAGTCATTTCATCACTTTAGAACATGATCAACATATAAGTCATTTCATCACTTTAGAACATAATCAACATATAAGTCATTTCATCACATTAAAGCCTTCACCTTAAGTAACCCCAAGCTATACTTTGTGCAATGTATGAATAGTGTCCCATACCACCATCCACAATAAGTACCATATTAAGGCCACCAAAAGTGAACATACCATTCTTCCTTTTCATCTTTAGACAATACTCGTACATAAGGAACATAAACATTTCATAAGTCATTGCAAGGAAAGTAACTCATAATACAATCCAAGTAAGCATGCATCATAACATTAAGCATTTAAGTCAACATTATTCATTAGTTTCATTAAGAGCACATTCATTCATTAGTCATTAAGACATTAGAGAACTCACTATAGCCCTCTCAAATCCTACTCGTGCAATGCATGAATGACATCCCATACTACCACCCACACTTCATAGAACCTCTTGAGTAACTATAGTGCACATCTCACATGATGGGAATAAACTTTAACCGACATAGACCATGAGAGCAACCCATGGAATCCGGTGTCATATGACCCCACACCGAAGGAAGGTGTTCTACTTGCCTAAGGTAGAACTAGGTACATTTTAGCTTAGGTAGATCCACTAGCTAATAACCTATGCGGGCACATAGTTATGGGATAGGAAGATGTTCATTGGAACCCGACCTAAACATGGGGAGAGTTTCCATCTTACCATATCCACTTCGTGCTTAGCCTTCAATCCCATAGAGTTTCATTTTCATTAACATTATTGTACTTGAGAGGGACACCAACATTAGGTTTACCGACCCAAGGTACATTACACATGAAAGGGCCACCACCATTAAGGTTTACCGAATCAAGGTACATTACATGGATAGCTCATTGAATCCTCAAGAAGGGCCACCACCATTAGGTCTACCGATTCAAGGTTCATCATTTCACACATGAAAGGGCCACCAACATTAGGTATACCTATTCAAGATTTATCATCACATTAGTTTCTAGACTCATCATGAAGGGCTACCAACATTATGTCTACCGGTTCAAGACATAGCCTAGAATACTTCATAATTCATTTATGAAAGGGCTACCAACATTAGGTCTACCGATTCATGTTCATTAATTCAAGACACATTCATAACACAAGAAGAGGATGCCTAAGCCTACCAATTCAGGATGTAACAATCAACATTACTTTCATTTACATAAGAAAATGATGCCTAAGCCTACCAATTCAAGATGTAACATCATATTAAAGAAACCCTTCACATTCTATCATCATCATTCATGGGTGTTAAATTGAGAATATGTTTTCAATAATAACGCAATTGCATTCTAAACATGATCATAATACTTTCATTGAGATCACACACATATACTTCACATCATAATCATACATACATCCTTCATGAAATTTCCCTTCAAGGCTATGAATCAACCTCAACCCAAACATCTAGAATACTACATTAGATAACGGAATTAACATGATTCAATAACTGATTCAAACAATTCAACATACTTTCATGATCAATCAACCCAAATCATATACTTCCAATTTAGTACTTTGGGGAAAACATGGGTTCATAGGAGAAATTCACCATAATTCATCATTAATTCAACAATCCATTCATAATTCATCATATATAAACCTTTGAAAATATTTTGAAATTGAACCCATGCATAGATTGAAAACCCTAGGTTTTGAGAGGATTTTGGAAACTTGAAATCATCTTTTGATAGGGCTCCTTGAATGAAACTTAATCAAGGATGAAGACTATCATACCTTTAGGGAAGAAACTCCACGAAAATTGAGTGAGAATGGTGAGATCTTGATCTTGAAAGCTTGACTCCTTCTTCTCCAATGGTGGTTTCTAGAGAGAGGATATTTGGGGAAGAGGGTGGTTTCTAATTTGTTATTTGAAATAATGAATTGAAAAAGGGTCTTTAATACTTTTAAAAGCCTTAAAATACTTTAATTAATCAATAATAACCATCCCCAACCCCTAACTAATTAATTAGGAAATTACTAAGTTAACCCTCACTTGGCTGAACCTAGACCAACTTTCAATGGTGACCTACGGACCGTAGGTGGGGTGGGGTGACACCCCGTCCTGCTGGTCCGTGGTTTGGGTCTAGGGGTCACCATTTGGGGCCTTGACTCACGGAGGCCATCCACGGGGCGTGAATGGACCTACGGGGTGTAGGTCCCATCCGTAGCTCACATGATTTTTGGCAGATTTTTGGTTTCTTGGGGGTTAGGCTTTAGGGTCCTCCTCAAGGACCCCTTGGTTGGTCCTTGGGGAGTCGTACCTTGACGTTTAAGCCCTAAACCCCTCAACCAAATCTCGGAAAGACAATTCACAACTTGAAACCCCATAACAAACTCAAACACACATTCGTTAGGCTCTAGTTTTACTTACTAGTTTTTTGTGTCGTTACACGACAACATAAATAGAAGAAAGATTTTCGTTGAATTGTAATTCTGTGACTAAATGAAGCTTCCCAATTTCCAAAGGAACACTCTCCTCAAAGTTATTATTATGAGTCAATAAATTTTTTAGTGATTGTAAGTTTCCTATTTCTACTGAAATTGTTCCAGTCAAATTATTATCCTTTAAGTCAAACTCTTATAGTATTCTGTGTCTTTCGATTTTATTAGAAATAGTATTAAAAAATAGTTCCCCAAGAGCACGAGTGATCTCAAGTGAGTAAGATTTCTAAGATTTGATGTCAGTGTTTTTTCCAAAGAACATCTATCAAGATTTAGCATGTGCACTTTACCATCCAAGGACTCGAAACTTGTCCACATGCACGAGTCACAATGATCAGCATTCCAATTTTCAAGAACTTCATTTGGATCAGAATACATATTCAATTTTAATTTGAACAACGACAATCCTTCAGAATTCAAACTACACCATTCATGAACCTCCAAAAGAAGAATCAAAATGATGAGAAACAATAATTTGATTCCATAAATGTTATATCTACAACTTATTTCCCATCAAGAAAGATAGAGAGCGTGTAGTTAGCAAGGAACACTGTGAACCATTTTGAACAGGCAAGTCTTAGAGGACAAATGTGTTAGAGTTGGTGCACTCATATATTTGTGGTTAAATAAGTCCAACATCAAATGGAGGTAAATGTTATTTTATTAGCTTCATTGGTGATAATAGTAGAAAGAGTCTATTTTCATAAAGAAAATCAAAAGCTTTAGAAACTTTTAAGAAGTTTAAAGTCCTTGCTAAAAATGAAGTTGGTTATCAAATTATGTGTTTGCGGATGATCAGAATAGCGAATACAACTCCCACAAATTTGTAGAATTTTATGAAATTAAGAGGCAACTTACAGAAACCTACACACCTCACAGAATGATGTGTATGAAAGGAAAAATCGCACAAATTTAGATATTATGCATATTCATTTGAAGAGAAGTGGTTTACCCAGAGACTTTTGGGCAGAAGCTATTTGTTGGAGTATTCATATATTGAATAGATTTCCTACAAACTCTATTTAAAATATGACACCATATGAAGTTTGGAGTGGGAGTAAATCAAATATTGAGTATTTGCATATGCACACATTTTAGATATTATTGTTGATTTCTATCAAAGAGGGACTGGGGTCTGATTGGGCTACAATAGCGGGGAAATTATTGTAAATGTTAGGAAAACCTTCAAATTCGCTCAATATCACCCAAGAACATTTTGGAGAAGAAAAAAAAAGATTTAGGGCAAATTTTAATAGTTCTTCATCAAGAAATTTTGTAAATGAGAGCAATCTGATCCCTTACTTTTGTAGTTCGATGTCTAGCCTTAGAAAATATGGTTGTGGCTAGAGCCGTCAAAATGGGCTTAGGCCATAGGGCCAGCCCAACCCAACTCGTTATTGAGAAATAGTTGGGATATGATTTTTCAAGCTCATTTAAAACTAGGGCTTATATGTCTGATCCATTTAAGCCATTGTCCCTTGAGGCTTGATCGGGGTCGGTCCATCGGTCAAAACTATTTATTTAATGGTAACTTTTAGAAATTTCATTATTGTATGAACTAATTGCTTAAATGCAGTGTATGTTGTAATATTACAAATCTTACCAGAGTTTTGTGCGTCCAAATATATACATGTATCTCATTATACATTGACTCAAAATTATGTGTAATTTGTTCTAGATATACTCTATCCAAGTGGATTCACATGTATCTAGACAAATCTCATGCTCTCGCCTCCCTTTCATCCCGCTCGCCACTCTCTTATCTTGCTCGCGTATCGCCAGATACATGTATCTCGCGTATCTAGTATCCTAGATACATGTTAATCACACTAGATTTTTTGTTAGTGTTATTAAAACAACACCATTGTTTGCCATATTTGATTTGAAAATCTTATCATTTTCTTGATGTTATAGAATTTTAAGTTTGAAAAGAAAAAATTAAGGCTAGCTGGCGGCCCTTCTAGGGTTGAGTTGGGTTGGGTTGAGCATTTTCAGGCCCGTCCTAACCCATCAAATTTCTTAGCCCGCGAGGCTTGGGCCGAATGGAAATGGGCTGACCCTTTTTAACAACTCTAATTGTGGCCCTAGAGAATGATTTGTTTACATTCCGCAATTCACTAATGTAATCATGGAATTGATAGTTTGAGGTGAATTAAGTATAAACAAACTCTTATTTGGATGGAAAATTCATGAGGTTGACCTAGGATTTGAGATTTGGTTATGATTTGAAAATATTTAGGCGATTTGTATCTTGACACATGACTTCATACAAGTATCCTTGACAAAATCCTTTAACTAAAGAATAATTATCCCCTTTTAGTTTCAAATTATATTATTGATCCTTAATTCAATCTCTAAAGTTCACTTCATAACATGAATTTGTCAATATCTACCATTAATCTAACACTTTAAATTAATGTCTTGTTAACAGACACTCAACTTAGCTTCATAACCTTATGTAATATATAAAATACTTAGTTCACGTTTGACTCTTATTATATAAAATTTTATCATTGTGATCATTGTGTCACAAAGCTCAAACTTTTTGAATTTTATTTAGTATATTTCCACTCCAAAGAATAAATAAAAGTCTTCATACGAATCTTATAGCAAGTTCTATCCTATAGTACTTCATAAAAAAGAATGACCTTCCTTGTTTTTGAATTTCCTTAAATTCTCTTCAAATCCTTTCCATGATCACTTTCCTTTCATTGATTAATCCTCCCAATTTACACTTGTCTTTAAACTTCAACGTCATATGATAAAATTACGCTATCAAAGATACTTCATCCAATACTAAGCATCAACAATCGTTCAATAGTAATATAACTCAACTAGTGAGTTGGGGTCGATTCCCAAAGGAGTGGTTCGTACTCAAGAATCAATAGAAAAGCATAAATATGCTCAAATTAATCATAGCTAAAAATATTTACGAATAAAAGCATGGTTTAAATTATAGGTAACACAAGTGTCAAATATCAAGGGGGTTTTGTATTATCAACTAAAACAACAACAAACACGAAAATACGAATATAGAGACGGGATTCTTGGGATGTGATTGGATTATGGGCTAAGGTAAACAATTGGGTAATTGCAATTAATAGTAAACAACTGCAAATCAGTGAATAAGCTAGACTTTAGTGGGGCAAACTTTCTCTCGAACAATTTACCTCGAATCAAATTGATTTCTCTCGAACACCAATAAGCAGCAATGAAGCACAACCTTCGCTTTTAGTCCATTCACTCTCTCGAGCTGAATGTGTGGAAAAGGGTTTAGGGTTCACTCTCTCGAGTTGAACCCATGACAACCCAATACCCACAGAACCATCGATTCAGTAATTTTGGTTTTAAAACCTCTCTCTTGAGCAAGTCAAAACACGAAGTTAAGATTGTATTTGCAACTACAACCCATTAAATTCAACCACAATTTACTGAACGAAATCACTTTTAAACAGCAAATAAACTATCAATTAACAATACCCAGCAGTTAAATCAACCCATAATCACACCCCAAGGATTGGGGTTTTAGCTAGACATAGTAAAAAGGTAAAATACGTTACCAAGTTGTGTTTCCATCAACTGGGGTAAAAGATTAATTAACAATGGTGAAGCCTGATACATATTATGTATATCATCATATGGATATGCTAGCTCTTTAATATTTTTTTGTAATCAATATCAATTGCTTTCTAGATGGTTCTGCAACACCTTTGGAACAAAATAAAAATATCTTCATTTTGAAATTCCATTGGACTCGACTGGAGTAATGTATTATAGGAATCATCGAAAATAGGTTCGTGTTCCGCTTCCAAAGTCAGTCGTCTGCAGTTCACACTTGGGCAAAGACGACTCTCCAGTGGAGGATTGATATAGTCTTTACAAAGGTCTAAGATGAAGAATCTTCAACACCCACTTCCAATTTCTTAGAAATGGAAATCTTCAAAGCTAAGGAAATATTGTCTCTCTATTCAGTTCTAAGCTCTAAACTTCAAAAACTGAATAATAATATGATTCCACACAAAATCATATTACTAAGCAAAAAATTTAAACAAGTATTTATAGTTGTCAAAAAGTGTGCTGCAAAAGTTCAGTCGGCGTAGTTAGTCGGGATCGCTGATCCACTCGGCGATCCGCCCTTTGGTCAATTCTATCGCCTTTTTGCTTTGGCCTTCAGCATCTTCAAGTTCTATAACTTTGGGCGATATGGTACTGCATCGCGGAACCGTTGGGCGACTCGCCGACTGCTCCTTTCTCTTGCCGACTAAATTTTCTCCTTCAGAGCTTGGCACTCTGAAACATTAGGCGAGACCCTGGCCGTTCGGCGACTCGCCTAATGGGTAAGGCGATCCTCATGCCTTCTTTCCTTCGTTCTTTCAGCTGCCTTGTCCCTTTTTGCTTAATAGTGTCCATGCTTTGTTCCTCAATCCAAATACCTGAAATTCAAGGATTTACATCAGGTATTGGTACAAAATATGCATTTGAGGACACTAAATCTATTCAAATAAAGCCCTAAATGAGTCCAAACCGTGGACTCATCATCATACCATTTCATTACTAAATTACTGACTTATCATTGATATCCATATATCATAAAGTCGTCATAAGAATGAAACTGAAGTTTTCATGTTCAAATCACACCTTGAAAAAATTATCCTTGCTATGCTCAACATTTTCAATTGCATTCTCTAAAGTCAAAATGCCTACACGGTTATCTTACTAACCACATCACAACAATTTGAATCATATTACGTAATGTCATTTCTCATCATTGGTGTGCAAATTTGAGAATGTATTCTTGTCATTAGCGATATAATGAAATGAAGAAGTTTAGACCTAAAATCGAGTCATATGCCTACAATAAGGGAAAAAAGAATGAAAACTTCTTAAAATACCTTAGCCTCTTAAAGATGAGTAACATACATCTCTACACTAATTCATAAAATTTTAAAAGACTGTTCTTATAATTAGAGAGACCTATGAATCATACTCTAATATCATGTTGTCACAATTCAAAAAATTTATCAGGCAATGAGGTCACTCTTTATCCCAATAAGCGAACCTTGTCACTTTATTAATTCATCAGTAACTTAAACAATGCAAAAGTAATGTAAAATAACCAACCAACTTCTTATAAATGTAGAATAAGTCAGAAACAAATTATCATAAGGTCTACTAATACTAGTATAAGAGCATCTACGAATGTAATTACGTCTAGAAAAAAATAAGACACCTAAAATTAAAGAGTTTCTAGAATTCAGTACTACTGAAGTGAAAGTAGCTCACCCAGAATCCTAACATCAACAACTCGACCTCAATCAACTAGTCAAGTATTTTTAGTACTTGGCTCGGTCCCTACACGCAAATAGGTACATCAAGTGTAGAGTGAGTATGAAAAATACGAGTACTCAACAAACTATCTTTGATTACTAACCTTTTCTAGAAATAATAATGAGATATATTTTATAAGTTCATTTTCCACAACTATAATTATGTCACAAAGTAAGTTACTTTAGCATAACATGTAAAATTATATTTTTACAAAATTAGTTACATCACTGATAATATCACAATGAGCCTTAGATGTATCAAGTCAAACTAATATAACAATTATCTCAATAATTCCATATGAATTCATTATAAAATGTGATCTGAAGCAATGCACTGACCAAATAAAATTAAAATACACCCGTTTTTACTGTCGAATAGTCGGGATCCAAGGGGGACTCATGAGGCCTATATAAATACAAGAATCATTTTTCATTGGCACAATAACACTCGTCGAAATCATTTTTGATTGACACCATATGACTCGCTGAAACTATATTTCATTAATCTTATATGATATGCATATAATGATAAGAATTTCACAAATGCCACAATGATCACTTTTAATCAATAATTATCATGCAACAATAAGAGTGATACGAATATGTATGAACCAATATAAATAATACGAGTTTATCAATTGACCCTACAACTAAGGATCATTCATCACAATCAAGTTCACATAATTCACATGTTTCAACAATTCAAATATATTACAACTCACATCATGCAATAATCAATTCGAGTAATTTTTTTATAAGATGACATTGATATCCACATAAATACTCATTATTTCATTTATATCAGACCTCATTATTATCCATTATCCTAAATTCATTTAATAGATCAAAACTAATAATTTACATAATTAAAAAAATTCACTTGACTTAAATCGAAGCGCAAGAGTGAATTTATAAATTTTCCCTTTTGTAACGATTTTAAATGATCAAAATCTATTAAAATATATAATTCTCATAAGAATACGACTTCAATGTCACCTGTATTGCTATATTTATTTTTGGCCTGAGAATCGGGTTAAAAAATCACACTAAGCCCCTGAAGTCAAATTTGAAATTTTCTTTTAGATGATGTTCATTCACAATAAGACAAACTCGCAAGTCTGATTTTAGCTAAAACGGATCATTATTCCACCGTCATATCAAGATTTTATTCTTAAATCGTAGGACAATTTTATATTTTTTATAATTCAGCATAATTTCTTCATATTTCTATCCTAATAATGTAAACCCCAACTTAAGACAAGAAGTCCCACATCGGTAAAACATAGGAGAATTATTGGGTATATAAGTAAGCAGGCCTTACCAACTAGTGACGTATTTTACAGTTGTACGGACCTATGCCCAAAGAGGACAATATCACTAGCAAATTGGGCCGTTACAAACAGTATCAAAGTCACTCATGTGTCAGCCTTGTTCAAGTGGGCCAGAGTTTAACTGAGTTTAGACAAATCTCTATAAGGCAAGACAAACCTCATTGTCGAATCTAGGCAAATCACATTCGGTAGGGCAAACTTGAGTATATGTAACATACCAACTTAAGATAATAAGTCTCACATCGACACACATGAGAGATGTTAGGTATATAAGTAAGCACGTCTTTCCAACTAGTGACTCGTTTTTTAAAATCATGCGGGTCTACACCTAAAATGGACAATATCACTATCATGTTGAATCGTTACAAAAAATCTACTCATAATCACATAAAAATTTCATGAATTAGTAGAGAATTATTACCTTGATGCTTTGGATGAAAAATTCCTCTTTCTCTTCTCCTTTCTCCCTCCTCCTCCCCCCCACACACACACTCTTCTTTTTCTGTTTCCGCCAATGCCAATGTTGTTGGTTCTTCGTTGTTTATTTAATTGGGTATTTGCCCTATTATTTTTAGGAAAAATCATACTCTCTCTGTCCCAATTTATGTGACACATTTCGCTTTTCGAGAGTCAAACAGTTTAAGTTTGACCGAGAATTTGCTCATGAAATTTTCAATTTTTTAAAAATGAAATTTATATATTTGTAAACTACATAAAAAGTACTATAAGTCTCAATAATTGATAATTCAAAATATTTAAAAGATATAAGAAAGATACACTTGATTGAATCTCGTAATTTGAAATGTGTCACGTAAATTGGGACAGAGGGGAGTATAATTAGATATACATCCATATCATATCTACTTATCTAATTTATACTTTCAAATAATTATCTATTATCCCATTATTTAATAATTATATATCAAATTTGGAGTCATATACATAGAAAAACATCACTCCTTAAAAATAGCCTAAAATAAAGCCCTACCCAAATAATTTTCTTCTTAGTATAATCTTTCTACTAATGCTTCCCCTCCTATATTCATCACCCAAAATACTTTTTGCTCAGTTTAGACTTGACCATGATGACCATGATGATAATTTTTTCCGCTGGCATTTTCTTAATACCTATTGGAGAGTATCATTGAAGTTTTTATGGCTCGCCGGAGTTTTGATGGTGAGGACAAGAGTAGCGAGGAAAAAAAAAATTTGTCGTTGGTTTGGTGGAGTTTTCATCGGAGATGACAAATTAATGGTGGTGAGGAGACGAGTAGTGAGATGACGTTGGTCGATGACTAAAGAGGAGAGACGGTGATCAAAATATGTATTTGATTAGGTGTATATGTATCTGACAAAATATACACATATCTAATTAAGAGTTCATGTATCTGAGTTAAGATTATTTGTATCTATTGAAAAGATTTTCTATGCTAAAAAACTAGAAGAGTTTTGAAATTTTTTATTTTCCTTTTGATTCAGTGATACAATAGATACTCTATAGTCTTCATAAGTGTAATTTGCTACTTAATTAATGTGTTTTAGTTACCTTTCATATTTAGATACATATTTTATTTTTTATATTTTTCTTCTTTTTTAATATTAAACTCTAAAGTTCCTTTTCTTTTCCCCTTTTATCTTGGTTAAATGCAAAATAATTTTTCAATAAAAATTAGAGATATTACACCCTCTTACTTAAAAAATAACATTGTACTTAAACATTGTCCAAAACCATTTTGATGTTCCAAACTACAAACATCTCATATATACTCTCAAAATAAATTATCTTCTCCAACACTTATCAGATTACTTTGAGTATTATAACACTCATCTTTGCAAGTCATAAATTACCTCTAATATTAAAAAAAAAATTAATAAAATTCACAAAACGACTAAAAGAATCGTTACATGGCGTCTCAAATCCTATGCATAAAACTCCAAACACCTGCTAAAGGTATCGAATATGAAACGTTCAAAACACCTGCTAAAGGTATCGAATATGAAACGTTCAAAACACCTGCTAAAGGTATCGAATATGAAACGTTCAAAACACCTGCTAAAGGTATCGAATATGAAACGTTCAAAACACCTGCTAAAGGTATCGAATATGAAACGTTCAAAACACCTGCTAAAGGTATCGAATATGAAACGTTCAAAACACCTGCTAAAGGTATCGAATATGAAACGTTCAAAACACCTGCTAAAGGTATCGAATATGAAACGTTCAAAAACTAAAAAGCTTTTTGTTGTGAATGAAAGAAGGTACAATTGAAAATATCTTTTGGAAGAAAAAGAAAAGTTAATCAGAATGTTGGGAAAATTTTGTCAGTAACGAGGCGCGTGGTGGGACTGTTTAAATGGATTATAGTTGTTGAGATGGATGGGACCATACTTTTTTTTTAAAAAAATTATTCGGTGTCCGGTATCCACGTTGAAATTTGACTAAAATCGAATTCGTGTCGGAAAGCCTCCACATTGGGGGTAAAACGCTTTCTAACAAAGGTGACTCCGTACCCAAAGAGAATCGAACCGAAAACTTCTTAATTAAAAATGATGGAGTATATACCATTCCACCACAACCCTCGGTAGTGGATGGGACCATACTTGGAATAAGAGTCAGACAACTCTTCCTTTTAGGTGCTTTGCGTGATGTTGGAATTTGGGGGTGACAAATCCAACCCTTTCCACACAATTTTTTTAATTTTTTTTTTGTGGTATTACCTTAATTTTAAAACCTATTTATCGTTAATGGGGGTTTAGCAATAATAATATATGTACTTAGCAATGTATAAGTATAAATATCTAATAATATATGTTATCAAAAAATATGGAAGCAATTTCACTATAACAATAGAGATCGTTTGGTAGGGACTAGGGTGTATAAAAATAATGTTAAATAAAGTGTATTAGTTATGCTTGCATTAATTATTCATATAATATTTTTTAGGGAAAATTATATTTGTATGATGATCAACAAAGTCTATTAGAATTGGTATCGAAATGTTTGTGCTCTTTAATCATAAAGCAATTTTATTTTTTTATCGGAGAAGATAATAAATAATTAATGTGAAGTTGTCACCAATTTGAAAATAAAAAAACATCAATTAAATTAGCATTTAAACAATTCAAATTACAAATTAAAAAGAAATAAATAAAAGATGACATTTTTTGTATATTTTAAATATTTTTGTAATTTTTTTGGTGGATTATATAATTGAAAACAGTGACAGTAATTTTTATTGGGAAAATTGTACATAATGGCAAACTATTAATTCAAATTAAATGGTGTAACCACACTTTGATTTAATTGTGCGCTATAGCAAATTGTTTGTCAGCCGCCTCTCTCCTTCAAACTCTCGCTTGCCACTCTCCCTCTCTCGCTCGCTCTCTCTGTCGCTCGCCTCTCTCGCTTTATACAACAGAAATGTATAAATTGTGTTTATGTTTGTATAAAGCAGAGAAAATTGTATATACACATGCAAATACATATATATTCGTCTTATACACTTATAATTATACAATAAAAATATTCCCCTATCCAGTTCTCTTTTGCCTTTCTCTCTTTCTCGTTTTATACAAACACAAATTATACAAATATAATGTATAATTTATGTTTGTATAATGTATAATTTAAGTTTGTATAAAGCGAAAGAGAGCGATTTTTGATATACAAATATTTTGTCAACGATTTATACAAACGAGAGGCTAACAACAATTTATACAAATGGTCTGCCAACAAAATTATACAAATCTGAAGAGGAGCCAACGAATTATACAATTGCTTCTTTTTGTATATATGTATAGGGAAATAGACATAGCTTTCAATTGTATATGTATATCGAATTATACATATATATGTTTGCTATGGAGCGCAATTATGCAAACTTTGCTATAACATACAAATATGATTTTTTTGTTTGTTACATGTGAAAGTTGCTCTATATTTTATGCATTGTTTGATATGGTGTATTAAAAAAACATGCATTGCATAAAAAAATTACAAGAATATCCTCCACATTTATGGTGAAAAAGATGTAAAAGGGATTTTGAAGGATACTTGAGTTTTTAATCATGCTAATGCATGTATTAAATCTCTTTACATTACTAATATCTAGAAATTCATAGTATTAATATTACTCTTCTTAATACACAATATTTTAAAAGAAAAGATGAATGAAGAAAGCATTGAAAAGTTTTCAATTTCTTCAAGCAGTGTTTCAACTGAAAGAACTCATATTTATTTATAGAAGAAGTATTCTTGGGCTCCAATTAGTTAATTAGAAAAGGAAAAAATGATTTTGAGCAAACTTTTTAATTATAATACGCTTGAGAATTATGGATAGAGCCCACCCAATGACAACCAAAATAATGGTCATATTACAAGAACAAAGTGACCTTTGACTTCCATTTTATTAAAGAACTTCATAATTTTTCATTCATTAACTAAAAATTCTTAAACTCGATTCTGATTTTGACTTTTGATCCTGCTTCGAGATCTAACTTTTGATCTTGACTGGGGACTCAACTTCCTATTACAAATTTCGACTTGAGATTCGATTTTCAACTCTGAATCTATCCCAATAATGGCCCTTGAGTATAACTTTTTCCAAGAATTGTGTCATTGATATGGCAATGATATTTTTTTAGTAAATTTTCTAAGAATATATGGCAACAAAATATTCAAAGTATAAAACTTTACATTGAAAATCTACGTGCTTTACTGCTTTATATGAAATTTCTCACATTTTTTTAACACCTTCTTTCATTAGATATAGTGCTCATTTTCTTGACATAAATTATCGTGTTCAAATTAATTTTTCTAATTGTTGACATCATACCCATATTTAGAATCTTATCAGTTCCATATTTTCATGAGAACTATATACTTTTTTTTGTATAGTATCAAATTTTGTTAGTATTTTATATAATGAAATAGATTCTTTAATAATAGTGTGATTCTTAATACGATAGCAATAACAATATATTCATTGTAATCTTACAACTGGGCTTTGAGAGGGTAGAATGTATGTAATATTACAAGTGGGCTCTGAAAGGATAGAGTATATGTTGACCTTGTTGTCATCTTGTAAAGATAAAAAAGTTGTCTCTGATAGACCCTCGACTAACATGAAGCATTTCAAAGCAGTTTGAAAAAAGAAATATAGAAATGAAAGTTGTAACAACAATGAAATAATGTGACATACTGAGCAATATACAACATACAGAAAAAGAATAATAACGAAATGAAATAATGCGATAATCAAAGCACAAAAACAGAGGTGATAATCAAAATTAAAGAACAAGAAATTATGGGAATAGTGATAATAGTATTTTATTGGTAAAAAGCATGTACAAGTACGACTACCAAGCCAATCCTGTAGAAAAGCAAGAGAACGCTGAAGTACGAATTAACCTTCCCTAATTTGTGACCTCTAAGCTCTAACTCCTATATAAGGTCATGTCCTCGATAAGTTCAAAATGCATCATGTCCGATCTAGTCATCTCGATACTTCTTCGGCAAGCTGCCTCTACCTCTCTTAACACCCACCATTGTCAACCTCTCACACATTCTCACTAGGGTATAGATCAACATTTCTTCTATTCATATATCCGAACCATCTCAGTCTCGCTTTCTTCATCTTTTTCACCACAAAGGTCACTCTCATTCTTGTTTCGAATATCATATTTCTTAATTTTATCTCTCCTAGTATGTCCACGCATCAACCTCAAAATCTTCTTCTCTATGACTTTCATCTTCTGAACATGAGAGATTTAATTGAGCAACACTTTGCCCCATGCAACCCAATCAGTCTAATTACCACGTAATACTTACCTTCAAATTTTGACAGTAACTTCTAATGACACAAAATTCTGGAGGTGAGCCTTCATTTTGTCTATCCTGAACCAATAAAATGTGCGAAAAATAGTGCGATTCTTAATGACATATAAAATAAAATACCAAATCATACTGATATCAAAGAAAACTCGAGATGATTGCGATAATTTTAAAAAATCTAAATTTAATTTTACATATAATAAAATTATCAAAAAATTAATATAATATAATTTTGAAGAAAAATCGATCGAATCGTATCATTTAACACTCCTACCATTTGCACTCGTATAGGTCTACCCCCTGATTTTGAAGTACAACTTATGTTATTTCCATTTTAAAAATTTGACTAGACTTATTAGGTGTTTTGTTTATAAATTAAATTGCACAGATCAAGAAATTTTAAAATACTCAGAAATATATAAAAAGGACTACCATAGACCTATCCCCAAATATATACAAGTGATATTTTTGTCATTTGAAGAGACCATTTAGGACACATTTGGGCATAAAAAAAATAGAAGTAGATTTTGGGATTTGGCAAAAAGTATTTTGTCATACAACTTGTTATTTTCTTATAAACATTTTTTTGCAAGAAATTTAAATTTCCAAAAATTAGAAGAAATAAAAGTTGTGTCAAATTCTATTTTTTGGAATCTTTTAAAAATTTAAATTTGACTCTAAATTTTAAATTTCATAAAAACACACTACTATTTATTAATCCCAACTTAACAAGCTTGAGAAACACACCATGAAGACTCACTCAACTTATAGAAGAAATAATGTGTTCGTTTCACTCTAAAAAAATTATGATAACTAAAAAGAAACGGACACGATAGAAGAAGTTGGAAGAGGAAGAAAGAATGGGGAAGAGAGTTTAAAGTGACTAGTCAACGGTAGTCTTTTCAATTCTTCGAAAAGATAAAAGATAAGTCACTCTCAGTCTCACCATCTAACATCTTCTTCAAAAACTAAGCTAAAAGGACAAGTTTCCCTCTCTCTCTCTGAAACAATTCTCTTGGGCATTGCATCCTTTTGTCACCTACTTTTTGTTATCCTTCAAACAAACTGCAATAACATATCAAACTCAATTGTCTTTTACTCCATATTAGTGAGTCCGTTTTATATTAGTCAATCATTATATTAAAAATAATTATTTCATTTTTTATACTTAGTTATTTACCTTATTAAATTAAGTTTCATTCACCTCTCGCTCCCCCACTCGCCTACCCATTCCTTAATACTCCCTTCGGTCCTATTTACTTGTTAAATATTTTCTAATTTGATTTCTCTATTTACATGTTATTTTTGAGAAATCAAGGAACAACAAATTTTTTCTACCTATTATACCTTCAATTTATTAATATTGAGCTAGTGACTTTGTAAAATGTAGTGACTAAATATGTTTAAGACTCTATTAATTTATAGAAATAAAATGATAAACTCACTTATATACTAATCATTATTTTCTTAATAGGTGTGCTTAAGGGTGTACAAAACCGAATCAAGCCGCAAACTGGAAAAAAAACCCGACTAGTGGTTTGGTTTGACTTGGTTTGGTATTGGAAAAACAAACCCGACTATATTTGGGTTGGTTTGGTTTGGTTTTAACTAAAAAACAAACCCAAGACCAAACCAACCCGACATTATATATGTAATTTTAAATTTTATTTTATACATAAAAATATTTACTTTGATATAATTTTAAATTATTTCTTATACTATTTCATAGTTTTTATCTTTTAATATATTATTTCAAGTTTAAAACTTAGAATTCGGAATGGTCCAATAAAGATTATAGTTCATAGATGTTAATAATTATAATAATACTTAAATCAAAATTAAATTAATACTAATGCAAAAAGAAAATCAATTCAACACTAAGAATGACAATAATATTGAATATTTGTTCTTTAGTTTTACATTGGTTTAGACAATTAAAATACATAATATAATTTTAATTTTCCTTAAATATTTAGTAATGTAACTATACTTATTAAACTTATAATTTTAGCATTGATTTAGTACTTTTAATTATGATCATTTTCATTATGACTTTGCAATATTTATTTTATATGATGATTTCATTATTATTTTTTATTGAATATTTTTGTTCATCGGTACTCATCTCATATTTTGTGTTAGTTTTTTTAAGAAACATCTTAGATAATTGTATTTTGGTTGGACTAAAGAAATATTTGGAGCACAAGTTAATTATATGTTTGTATGCAAACTTTACCGAACAAATCCAAAAAATTGAAAAAAATCCGAGTTTTATTAGTTTGGTTTGATTTATAAATTTAAAAATTCGACACAATGGTTTGGTTTGGTATTTGAAAAATCCAAACCAAACCGAGGTTGAAAAATCCGAATCTTATTAGTTTGGTTTGGTTTATAAATTTAAATTTTTTACACAAATGGTTTGGTTTGATATTTGAAAAACCCGAACCAACCCGGTCATGTACACCCCTAGGTGTGCTAAGTTAAAACTTGACAAGTAAAAAGGGATGGAGAGATTACTATTTACTACGCTATTTTATTTTATATCTTTTGGTATAAATTTTAATAATTTCTAACCTCTTAGGTTCTAGAGTTTGTTGTTAAGGGTCGTTTGGTAGAGTGTATAAAAATAATGCTAAATAGAGGGTATTAGTAATGTTTGATTAGTAATGCATGTATTAGTTATGTTTGCGTTAATTATACATAAATTATTTTTATGCATTGTTTGGTTTGGTGCATTAAAAATAACATGTATTGCATAAAAAAAGTATTTACAAAGATACCCTCTACTATTATGGTGGAAAAGATGTAAAAAGGGTTTTGAGAGGTAATTGAGTTTTTACTTGAGTTAATGCGTGCATTAAAACCATTGCATTGCTAATACCTAGAAATTCATGGTATCAGTAATGTACACATTAATACACAATAGAGTGTATAACTAATGCAAGTATTATACATAAATTAGAAAAGAATACCAAACAAGATACTAATAATAATACACAAGACTAACACATACATTATTTTTCCTAATACACTCTACCAAAAGGGAGACATTAGAATTGGTATTACCAATTCCTTGTATAATACAATTTTTTAACCTATATATTAATTATATTTTATTTGATATTATCCTATATATAATTAATACAAAATAAATGATACTATCAACATTACAAAGATTTTTAATATATGCATATACACGATTAAAGATACAATTCTCCTGAAACTGTACACATGCATAAGCACAGTTAAAGATACAATTCCCCTAAAAGTGTACATATACATAAGCACAGTTAAAGACACAAAATTTCCCTTTGAAAGTGTACAAAATTTAAGAATATGGAGGATTTTTTTGGAAACTAACAATGAAATGTGTATTATTTTTAATACAGCAAATCAAATAATGTATATAAAAAAAAGTAATCATAATTAATTCAGATATTACTTATCGTAACATTACTAATACACTCTATTCATCGCTATTCTTATACATATGCTAAATGACTTATAATTTGAATTAGTAGTATCGAGTTGACACTCGTGAGATTGGTTGGTTTTAACTTTTAACTATGTGTTATATATATTATGAGGTGGTCTTGTGGTAGCAAAAGGATTAGATTGTTATAAGATTGCAAATGTGATATGCTTTGAAATTTGAATGTTGTTATTACTTATTAAGACATATTAATAAAAAGAGAGATAATTAGATAAAATATTTACTCAGTCAAATTTTTATTTAAAATAATCTAATTATTACGATCACTTTTATTGTAACGAAGTGTATTTCACTATTTTTCTTCTTCTATGGTTTCTGACGCCTTCAACCGCTGTGCATTTTTTTTGGTCTAATTTCTCCTAATAATAATTCTCTAGGAGCCTATGTCATTTTATTTTTTTTGTTTTATTTAGTACATTCTAATTTCTAATCTAATTAGAAAGGACGGTTTTAACATTGGCATATTTAACAAATTTGGCAATATATATGAAGATTGAATACATTTCTTAAGTTTTAGGATAATTACACATAATTTTTACGTAAAAAAAAACAAACAGCTTAGTGAAGAAGATGAACTACTATAATGTATAAACAATGTATATATTATTGATACATAGTTATATATTATTTTTATACACTATTTATACATTACATATACATCCGACCATTTCATTGAAAAAAATGTTAGGTTTTGTTGAGAAAACTTCTGAATTCAAGTACGTGGGGTTGATTGCACTTATTGATTTGTTGTTGTGTATTTTGTCCATGAGTGGCCTTGAATGACTGTTATGATCAGGGGCGAATTTATGTACTAATTTTGGGTCACCCGAACCCGTGGTCATCCGACTAAACTCGATATATTACTTCTATAATTATTAAAGAATATATTAAATTAAAACTTGTTGAACCCGTTCTCAAAATGGCTGGATGGTTCACTGGTACTATTGCAAGATTTCAACTCACAGGTCATAGGTTCGATCCTAGGCAGCCCCAATTCGCTTCAATTTATTTTTATTAACTAAAAACACATTTTTCATTTAAAAAAAAGAAAAAATGTCCTCTTTTTATTATGAATGTGTGATTTTCTTATTGTTAAATGTGAAAGGGGTGTGATTCCTCTTCTTTCTATGAATATGTGATTTCGAATGCAAAAGAGGCATAAGTCCTCTTTTTATTATGAATGTGTGATTTTCTTATTGTTAAATGTGAAAGGGGTGTGATTCCTCTTCTTTCTATGAATATGTGATTTCGAATGCAAAAGAGGCATAAGTCCTCTTTTTATTATGAATGTGTGATTTTCTTATTGTTAAATGTGAAAGGGGTGTGATTCCTCTTCTTTCTATGAATATGTGATTTCGAATGCAAAAGAGGCATAAGTCCTCTTTTTATTATGAATGTGTGATTTTCTTATTGTTAAATGTGAAAGGGGTGTGATTCCTCTTCTTTCTATGAATATGTGATTTCGAATGCAAAAGAGGCATAAGTCCTCTTTTTATTATGAATGTGTGATTTTCTTATTGTTAAATGTGAAAGGGGTGTGATTCCTCTATTTTAGTTAGATTTGCAAGGATTGTGATTCCTCTATTTTATTTGAACTTGCAAGGGTGTGATTCCCTTATTTTTTATTGTGAAAGATATGCGATTCTCTTATTTTATTTTAAATTTGCTAGTTAAATTTGTGACTAAGTTGAATAGCATTGGTGAAGAATTTTTGAATGGATGTTTAGTTTGTAAGATAGAGCGGAAGATATTTGAAAATGTAAGTAATGATGCTATTATAGATCGTTTTCAAAATATGAAGTCTCGTCGAGTACAATTGTAAACTGATGATATTTTTTGTGGTAATGTAATTTTTATGTATTGCTCGCTTAGTTATTGTTATTATAAATTTTTTGATATTATCTTTAAAGCAATGGTGCACCCGTTTTCTTAAAATCCTGGATTCGCCTCTGGTTATGATCCTTTATTGATGATACGTCATGTGATTACTAATGTGATACTTTTCGTCCTTTCATTAAACTTGTTATTTGCATTGGTATTGAGAGTCTGATATGAGATAACACAATGTGGAAGTGATGAAAAAAAAGAATGGCATGATTATGAAAAAAGAACGACGAAGACGATATGATATGATTCGAAATACGATCTGATATGATCAGAGGTGCATGGATTGATATTTCCCTCATGGGTTCCGATTGACCGATGAGCTATGGTGTGTATCGGTAGGACAGACATGCATAATTTTCTATGGCATTTAATTTGCATTGCACATAGGGGCGGGCATGGTATGTACAATACCATACCAAAATCGAAATTTTTATACTGCGGTATGGATATTATGGTATTTGGAATGACTTTTAAATTTTTTTGATATTCAATACGGTATTTGGTATTTATAAAATAAATACCGTATACCATACCGAAATTTTATAGTAATATATAAAATTAATCGTTTACTAACATGTAGACTCTAAATTGACATAGTGGTATATGTCAAATTTGAGTCTACATGTTAGTGAATGATTTTTGTGGTGTAAAATTATATAGGGCTATGCATAATTTTAGATAATGTTATTTAAACTTTGCATGTATGACTACTCGATTGTTATTAAAATGTTCTTTTTGTGAAATTATTTAACAAAAGTAGTTTTGATCTAATATGATTGAGACTTGTGCTTTTGAATTTCTCATATTCATGTTGATAATCGTATTGGTCTTGCAAGAATACTTGCTATAGGACAAAGAGAATGATTCTAACTTATTTGCTAAATAAATTGTATGGAGAGTTATAAATATATGTAAGTCGAAGTCAAACGAATTATGGTTACCGAATACCATATTGTAAAATACCGAAATCGAAACTAAATATATCCAATCATACCGAGCGAATTTGGTATGGTAATGGTATAATATTCTAGATACCGAGTATCGAAATTATGATATCAAATTTTTTAAATACATTATCATATCGTACCATGCCCACCCCTAATTGCACATCATCTGATTGGTATCTACGAGCGAATTGCTATTATCGTTGTTATTAAATTGGAAAAGTTGAATTGATACCGTCGAGGTCTGATGATGTAGTTTATTCGCCGGGTTATTTTTATTGCGTATGTCTTTTGTCACTACTGTTATTGCTAGAATGGGTTGAATACTAATTTTTGTGTTTGTTTAGGGTTAGCTAGGGATACTTGTTGAGTATCGTTGTTGTTTTGGTACTCATTTTCTTGTTTTTCTACACTTGTGTAGGTTACGGGCTTGGTTCATCCTAATCATCCTCCCACATCAATGTTTGAGGTAGAGGTGTACATGACCGGGTTGGTTCGGGTGTTTCAAATATCAAACAAAACCATTTGTGTAAAAAAGTTTAATTTATAAACCAAACCAAACCAAATTAATAAAATTCGAATTTTTTCGGGTTTTTCAACCTCGAGTTGGTTCAGGTTTTTCAAATACCAAACCAAACCATTGTGTCGATTTTTTAAATTTATAAATCAAACCAAACTAATAAACCTCGGATTTTTTCAGATTTTTGGATTTTTTCGGTAAAGTTTGCATACAAAAATAATAATAATGAAATCGCGTAAAACAAATATTGCAAATTAACAAGTCATAATGAAAATGATCATAATTTAAAAGTACTAAATCATGCTAAAATAAGTTTAATAAGTATTAGTTACATTACTAACTATTTAAGGAAAATTAAAATTGAATTATGTATTTTAATTGTCTAAACCAATGTAAAACCAAAGAACAAATATTCAATATCATTGTCATTCTTAGTGTTGAATTGATTTTCTTTTTGCATTAGTACTATTAATTTGATTTTGATTTAAGTTTTATTATAATTATCAACATCTATGAACTATAATCTTTATTGGATCATTCTGAATTCTAAGTTTTAAACTTGAAATAATATATTAAAGGATAAAAACTATGAAATAGTACAAGAAATATTTTAAAATTATATCAAAGTAAATATTTTTATGTATAAAATAAAATTTTTAAATTACATATATAATGTCGGGTTGATTTGGTCTCGGGTTGGTTTTTTTTAGTTAAAACCAAATCAACCCAACCCAAATATAGTTGGGTTTTTTTTCCAATACCAAACCACTAGTCGGGTTTTTTTTCCAGTTTGACTCAATTTGCAATTTGGTTCAATTTTCGATTCGATTTTGTACCCCTAGTTTGAGGCTTGCACTTAGGAGTACGTGAGGTAGCTGCTAGTTGATCCAGCAGATTTCACATATCCTTATATTATGTCTTATTTCTATTTTAGAACTGGAGACATTCAAACTTGTTCTTTCATCGAATCTCTATTATTATCTAACGGTTTGTACACGTGATACCAAGTTTTGACGGAGATTATGTTTATATTATGGATTCTATGAAATGTTGTTCTTAATTCCTTGTTTTTTCTCTTATTAATTTCCGCATTTACCCTTGTAGAAGAAGATTGTTTAGGCTAATCGGTCTTGATGGGATAAAACATGTGTTATCACATTCGATTATTATGTCGTGACAAGTTTAATATTAAGAGAACAAATTAAGAAAATTAATTTTGCTCTTTTACGCCTTACGCACGGATATAACCATATTCTCTTATTATATAAGAGAAAGTTTATGCTGAAGCAGGCACGTCAATAAAGACGTGTCTGCTTCAGCATGTTTCGGAGAGGAGTTACCTTCATGTCCCTGCCATTAGGGACTACTCTACTATAGGACAATCTTTTAGAAGCTTTCTTGAGCATAGCCCCAGCTAAACAAGGCATTCTTTTTTTGTCCTTCTTATTGGAGACATATATATCTGAGCTTGCTAAAAGCAAAAGCAGGAAGCACGCTACCTTGTTTTTACTCTTATATATCCATCTTTTTTCTTTGTGATCTCACTTTATATACTTTTTCTAATTATGTAGATAGACCATCATCCATCTAGTACGGATTTAGATACTCAAGTAAATTTTGCTTAGACTTTATATTTATATAATAAAATTCATTAAATATGTATATGTATTTAATTGTGATCAAACCCATCATCTAAGACAAGTTATAAGTTCGATGGCAAATTTAGAATTCATAAACATCAAATTTTAACTTCTGCTCCGCATGGAGAGTTGAGCTCTGCGGAGTGGCGATACATACACTAGCTACATTTGAAGCTTTGACTCATCAATTACTTAATGTTTGTATTTTCCATATTAGTAAGGAGTAATACATTTTAAACAACGTCAACATTATTCCTACTATTTCTTCGTCTCAATTTATATTACACCATTTGATCAGGTATGGAATTAAAGAAATAAAGGAAGACTTTATTATATTTATCAAATTGTTCTTATTAAAATTACTATAGTGCTTACTTTTAGTTGACTTTTATTTCTTCACAATAAAATGTTATGTGAGACTCATATTGGATGATATGGAGATGATACGTCATTAAATAGTCGTAAAATAACGAAATGTGATGACATCCTCTTTAGGACAAATTAACAAGAAAATTGTGTCATCTAGATTGGGACAGAGATCGAGAATAGTATGACATGAAAAGGAGAAAAAGAGAGTGGTGACAAAGGAGTACGTAAAAAACCTTTATAAGTATTCAGTTTAAACAGTGGAGAAACAAGTTTGGGTCCTCAAAAAGAAAAAGGACCACAAATTAACGTTTGGGGCCATGCCCATGCGTTTTGCAGAATTGCTGACCCAATACCATAGTCCATAATATATATTCATTCCTCTGACCAATACGGCCTCTATACATGCATGCTACAAATTGATGTTTTTTCACATATACATCAGAATTCAGAGGGGAAGGAAATACTAGTATATGCATACTACGAAATAGATATTTAGTGGCAATAAATTCTTTTTTTAATATTATCGTAAAAATATTTAATGGTAATTGAGTTAATGACATTAGTTGCTAAAGTCAGCGATTTTTAGTGACGGATCCTGAATTTTTATTTAGGGAGCTCGAAAAATAAAAATATAACTATGTCAAGTGCGAACTAGAGTGCACTGCAAAGTACAAACTCCAAAGAATTAAATTTTAAAAAATTATGTAGCTTCCGTACCCAACAGGAATCAAATGTGCAAACTAGGGATAGCATTCACGACTCAAGTTGCACAATCCAGTACCACTAGGTTATATCTTCTTTAATTTAGGTGGTTCAAAATTAATATATATACAGAAATATTAAAAATTTACCTTATATATACAATGTAATTTTTACCCGAGGGGGTTCGGATGAACCACTGGTACCCATGTTGCCTAGTGACATTTATATAAAGTTTAGGTTATAAATACTCATATTCATTATTATCACTAAATATAATATAACGGTTATTATATTATTTCCGCTAAATCTTTTATTTATCGTAATGGGTGACTAAAATCATCCGCTTTTCTTGTGGAAGACTGGAAGCTAGCTCACCAAATGAACTAAGCATAAACTCCTTATATCAATGTTTAATTTTCTCTATGAATGATGCAAATTTTGGGGTGTCGAAAATGAACCCAACTATAGGTAACCCGTCCATTCCGCTTAGAATTTTAAGGATTGGGCTCAAGATAATTTGAATTGGGTTCAATCTCAACCCTTTCAAACTTTAACCCATTTTAAGAGAATCCTTAGTTGAGCCTAATGTAATCTCCAATTTCAACCCATTTTAAGACTATTTATTTTCATTGATGTAATGTATGTTCCTATATTGAATGTATGAATTACTATCTATTTCATATCTTTTAGGATTTATCGATCCATTTGTAACTTCTTCTTTTTTAATTTTTTTGAGTTGAAATTTAAATTGTGGTTATAAAAGTTAGATAACATTATGTTAAAATTATTGAGATTAAGCGGGTTAAATTAGGCGGGTCATGACCCAACCCAATTTTTAGCCCATTTGAGCCCAGAGTAAACTTGGGCGGGTCAAGACCCAACCCAATTTCTATTTCAACTCATTTTATATCTCCAATTTCAATCCAACCCGCCTATTTGACACCCTCTAAATTACAACATATATATAAATATGCGCCATAACATATATATATATATATAACAATTCTTCTTTTGTAATGTTACTATCTTTATTGTCTAGTTCCCTGACTTTGAGAATAATCCCATTATTTGTTAAGAAATAATTTTGGGCTTTGAACTAGGGGCTGGACTAGTAGGCTTGTTATCTAGTAATCCATGCAAGTTATACAAATAGAAATTGTTCTGAGTAGGGCAAGAGAGCTCTTTACTGCTATATACAGATAAAAAAAGTGTATACAATAGGTATATATATGGTATGAAAAGTGAATATAAAGTGTATATATAAAGTCTATTAATAAAAATGAATATAACAGATATTGTGTATATACATTGTATAAAAAATGTATATATTAATTATATAATCAATGTATATAGTCTCTTTTTTTTTTTGGTAAACTGTGAAAAACTTACCTTAACCAACAAAGCAACAATACACACTAAAGAGCACCTAATAACCAATACCACCTTCTAGGAAGGGTGTAAAGGATAGAGAGGCCTCAACAAAATCAAGTAAACTAATTACAAATCAATTTCTGTATGTATCCTCGACACCTATGAGCTTTCTTAGACAACTTTTGAAGGTCTAATCTCTTTACAATTTTCTTCTTGATCTAGACTATCACTGTGTCTGCCTGTACAATTGTATGCTTAAAAAAATTTCAGTTTCTAGCTCTCCAAGTGTGATATATAACAGTTCCTCATATATCAGCCACTATCTCTTTTTTGAATGGCTTCAAATGCTTAGCTTTGATACTTTCCAGCACTTGCTTAACTTCACCTCGTAGTAGCTGCACATCAGCCCCTGTCAGTATTTTTGAGCTTACTTGCTTAAACCAGTCACACTCAGCAAATAAATGCATTGTAGTTTCTATCTGTTGTCCATCGCATAAACAACATGTACCATCTTCAACTGGGATATGGATATTAGCTAACCTTTTCTTTGTCAATAATCTTGTTTATTCATCTAACTACAAGATGAGCTTGTGTTTAGGCTGAGCAACAATAGTCCATACCAATTCAGCTATCCTCCATCTTCTTTGTTGTCCAAGTAACTTATTATAACTCCTAGTAATAGAGTATTTCCCACCAGGAGTTAGATTGTATCTGCCATTAGTGTACCAATTTAGCATACATTCTTTGATACCATTAATTTTCCTCCAATACCAGCTACTATCAACAGGCGCCTTGTGCGCCCAAATATTTCCATCAGCCTTTATATAAATACCATAAACCCATCTCACCCACAAAAAGTCCTCATTCTCAGATAATTGCCATAACAACTTCCCAACAGAAGCTATATTCCAGTTCCTGCATCCCTTTATATTCAAACCACCAGCATTTTTAGGACAATAAATCATATATTTTTCTGTCATTAGTTGTGCCCCACAAGTATTCTCTACAAATATTATCAACTTGCTTCAAAACACTTTGAGGGAGAATGAAAACTGCCCCCAAAAGTTATGAATGGAAAACAAAATAACATTAATAATCTGAAGTCTACCAGCATAAGATAGCTGAACAACATATCCAGTTTTAATCCTATTGGTAATCTTCAAAATCAGTTGGTGGCATTCTAACTTGTTCCACTTCTTAGAAGATAAATGAAGGCCTAGATACTTGATTGGAAAGATACTAAGAGCAAAACCAGTTCTAAGCAACAATTTACTTTTTGTGGTATCGTCCACCCCTGCTATGAATAAATTTGACTTGTCCATATTAGCAATAAGTCCTGTTGCAGCACTAAAATGCCCCAATGCTTCCATAACTCTTGATATTAATTCCACATTTCCTTTATAAAATATCATCAAGTCATCAGCAAAGATTAAGTGTGTAAGATTTTGTTGCTTGCACATAGGGTAAAACTTAAAGTCCGATAGTTCACTCATAGTTTTAAGAATTCCGGACATATATTCCATGACTAGAACAAATAAAATGGGAGACATAGGATCTCCCTGTCTTAAACCCTTCGTCCAGGAAAGTAACCATGACTTTCACCATTCACCTTAATCGAATACATTGGAGATGTAACACAAGTCATCACCAACTGCGTGAAGTTGACTATAAAATCCATATCCCATGAGGGCCTCCTCTATAAACTCCCAACTCACCATATCGTAGGCCTTTCTTAAATCAATTTTCATTAGACATTTGGGAGAAGTCTTCCTATTATAATGTCTAAGAATGTCATGACAAATCAAAATGTTATGAACCATAGACCTATCATGTACAAGGCTGCTTGGTTATCTGCCACTAAGTGAGTTACAACATCTTTATGCCTGAGGCAAATCATTTTGGAAATGCATTTGTAGATCACATTACAACAAGAAATAAGCATGTACTGACTTGCAAACTCAGGATCAACAAACTTTAGGAATCAGAGCAATACAAGGACTATTAATCTGTTTCAACATTTTCCCATTCTTGAAGAAATTCATAACATCATCAATAATATCAGGTCCAATAATCTCTCAACAAGCTTTAAAAAACCCACTCCCATAGCCATCATGTCCTGAGCTCTTGTTACTACCAATTTTAAACATCACATGCTTGACATCTTTCGCGGTAAAAAGGGTGCATTACATCAATTTGTTGTTGAATTGTGAGTGTATGACCATTTCAAAAGAATCCGTCAAAAATTTTCCTCCTTGTTTCACATCTCCTACCTAGCATCTCCTCATAATATTTGACAAATAAGCTGGTTATGATTGCAGGATCATGTTGCCAAACACCATTCTCGTCCTTTAATTGTGTGGTAGCTTGTTTCAGTCTTCTATGTTTGATTACATAATGAAAGTAATTAGTATTGTCATCCCCCAGATTAATCCAATTTGCCTTGCTTCTCTGTTGTAAGAACATCTCTGCCATAGATGATGTATTTTTTAACTTCAAGAATTTCTCCATCTCTTCTTGTTGAAATATCATATTCATGGGGTCAGCTTGCAGCTTGTTTTGTGCTAAATATAGAGCATTTATGTCATCATTTGCTCCAGCTACAACATTTCTAAAGAATTGAGTATTCAAGACTTTAAATTCTTTCTTCAGTAACTTTAGCTTCTTCACAACTTGAAACATCTTACCACCATTAATAATTTCACCCCATACAGTTTGCACCTTATCTATAAACAAATGGTGTTTTGCCCAAACATTGCAGAATTGAAATGACTTGTTGGTGTTAAGCCTCTCCTCTACAAAAATGACCTTAATGGAACAATGATCACTGATTCCCTCAGGTAAATAGTTAGCTTTGCAAGCAGGAATGGTGTCTAACCAAGCATTATTGATAAAAGTCTAATCAATTTTTGAAAAAATTCTATGATCAACACCTTGTCATTCCAAGTGTACTTTTGACCCTGATAAGCCATTTCACTGAGCCCATACCTATCAATACAAGTTTGGAACTCAATCACCTCAGCCCATGTAACAGGGTTCCCATCCAATCTATCTTCACTTTTCAAAAAGGAATTAAAATCCCCAAGGGCAAGCCAAGGTTTAGCATTCCTTAGACTATGATTTTCAAAGCTATCCCACAATAATCTCCTTTCATCTCTAGTGTTAAAAGCATAAACAAAAGAAATATCAAAAATTAATTGTGAAGGCTTATGACAAACCTCACATGTTATTACATAAGCAATAACTGATATTGGAACCACATTATAGTAATCAGGCCTCCAAACTATTATAATCCTACCATTATAATGAGACTTCAGATTGGTAATGTACCTCCATCCAAATAGCTTACTAATCACCTAGTCAACTTTATTAATTTTGATCTTTGTTTCAAGTAAATCGATTATACTGACTTTTTCCTCATTGCAAAGGATTTTAATCTCCTTTTGCTTATTTGGGGCATTGAGCCCCCTAAGTTTCCAACAAAGAACTTTAACCATTATCCGAAAGATGGATTACTTGGCCTTCCTCATTACCGCCTTTACCAACATTGCTTGTTTCATATTTGTTCCGTATCTACTGAAATGTATTCACATCCATTACTTGTTGTTAGGTTGTGTTATGGCTTTTACTTGTCTTTGATGGAGTAACCCATACTGATATTTCTTGAGGTTGCTTCTGTATATCTTGTATTGAGATACAAGTTGGGGATTGTCTGCTTTGAACGCTCGTTTGGGGCTGAGCTGGAGCACTCTTGCTGCTATTCTGTATTGTGTTATTTGCCTGTGTCAACTTTGCATCAGTCTGCATGTTTGGAAGAACCACCTCTTCATGTTCCTTTGGTATATTATTGGGGATAGTCTTAGGCCCTTTCTTCTTTCTACAATCATCTCCTAAATCTCCATATTTTTTTTACAGAATTTGCACATAGTGGGTCTCTAATCATACGTGACTTTAATTTCTGCTCAATCAAGTTTCCTTTTTCGTTCCTAAATAGAATAGTCTCAGGGAGTTGAGCATCCAATACTACTTCCACCAATAGCCTAGCAAAATTTAAGCAAATTTTCTTCTCGATATTCCTATCAACCATGAGAGGTTTACCCACCAGACTGCCTATCTTACTAAAACCCTTCAGACTCCAATATTTGAAATCTACACCAGGTAGTTTAGTCCAAATTGGAACTTTATATGGCTCTTCCCGAGTGAATTCCATGTCAGGGCTCCAAGCCTTAACAATAAAGGGCTTATTGTCAAAATGATAAATTCCACCCCGTAGTACCTCGTTCTTCCCTGTTTCGGAGTCAAATCTGACTAATATAACACCATTATTCAACATAGCTATTTTATTTAGACCATGTTTAGCCCATAAACGTTGAATAAACTCTTTAATCACTTCAAATGGGGGATGTGCTCCCAAAACGTAACAAACAACAGCTGATTTCCAATACACAATTTCAGAGCTAATATCTTCAATCAATGTATATAGTTATAATATACATTATTGGTTGGTGCATTTTACATAAAAATAAGAAGAAATAAAAAGATAAATTATACATTATTGGCTGGTGCATTAGAAGAAATAAAAAGAGAAATAAAAATAAAATATATTAGTGCAAAAGGGATCACTTGATTCTAACCTATTAAATTTCTAATAATTGTATCCATTCCCTCACACTTCTCATCCATCCTTACGTCCCTACCCTTTTAATCATATCACATTATGTTCTTTTCATTCTCAAAACCCTTTTCTCTTGTGATGTAATTTATGTGATTATTCTTTCTCTAAAATTGTCTCAATTTTAGTTATTGATATCAATTTCATCTCTTCGAACTAAACATAAAATCGAGATTATGATTTTATTAAATAAATTTCATACTTCAATTATTATTCCCCATTTTAACGATGTCTTTAAAAATGACTTTAATAAATTTAAGATGAAGTTTAACAAATAAAGTTCATAAATTGTGAGTGACAGTGAGGGTTCATATATTGCATCAAAATTGATTGATGTTGTATGAAAATTGTATGAAGCATGACATGCAAATTGTAAACCTGCCACATGTTTGAAGATCTATTAAAGTGTGAAAATTGTATGATTAATTGCATGAGAGTTGTGTGATGTTTGTATGAAAAATGATATGAAAGTTATATGAAACATGACATGCAAACTATAATTGACAATGAACTCATGTTGGAACATGTATCAAAGTTATATGGGCAAATGTTTTAAAAAACAAATATAATAAGAGGAGAAGAGGTAATATGATGAAGTACTATTCCTATGACTCATATATTTGGAAAAGTCTTGGTAAAACCTTTTCCTTATTCCACAAGGGACTATCATGGAATGTGGGAAATGGAAATAAAATTCAAATATGGGATGACAACTGGATTGAAGCAGAAGAGGTAATATGATGAAGTACTATCCCTACTACTCATATATTTGGAAAAGTCTTAGTAAAACCTTTCCCTTATTCCACAAGGGACTATCATGGAATGTGGGAAATGGAAATAAAATTCAAATATGGGATGACAACTGGATTGAAGCCTCGTATTCTTTGCGCAAAGTAATCAAAGGCCCTCTAAATAAAAACAACTCCAACGCATCAGTATCTCAACTCATCATTAATAATAACTAGGACTTATCAAAATTATCCTTCGAGATTCCTACAACAATAAGTGAGGCAATCCAAAATACCTACATCCAAACCTCTCCCCGAAAAAGTGATAATTACTATTGGAATAGAAGCAATGATGGAGACTTTAGCACCAAAGGGGCTTACGATATCTATTTATTTGAAACTTGTAATCCTAGTATCAATAAGAACATCAACCACAACTGGGTATGAAAAACCTTAGCTATAAACAAAGTAAAAATATTTCTTTGGTTGCTTACTTTAGAAAAGCTCCCTATAGCTTTAGCTTTGTATAATAGGAACATAATAAGATATAAACTTGCTACTCCTGCACAAATGAAGAAGAAAATGTAACTCATATTTTTATAGAGTGTCCAGATGCAAAACATATATGGAATAAGTATGACATTATCATCACTGGACCAAACTTTCACAAAGAAATTCAAAAATTATGCTTATCAAGGCAGTACACTTCGCTAGGAAACTCGCAGATAGTGTCCACGGCTTGCCTAGTCCCGATAATTCTTTGAAATATCTGGAAGAATAGAAACAATAAGCTCTTTAAAAATCAAAACATTAGTAGACTGCCCAGTACTCTACAAAATATCTCATTCCAGGCAATAGAGTACTACCATTTAGTTCACTCCCAACCAAAGAAACTACCTCGATTTATGACCCTTGTAGCATGGCACTGGCCGCCTAAAGGAATGCTTAAACTAAATATTGACGGTTCCTTTGATCAAAACTCGAAAATGGGTGGAACCGGTGGAGTTATAAGGGACCATCTAGGCAGTTGAATTGTAGGATTTTCTTGCAAAGTAAAAGTCGTTAATGCCCATCATGCGGAACTACTATCTTTGCTCCATGGTTTGAATCTATCACAGAAAATAAACATTAACCATTTGCTCGTGGAGACCGACTCTCAGGTATTACTTAACACCTTAGAAAGTTCTAAACCAATACACTCACACATTTATTCGGATTGCAGGTCAATGCTCCTACTGATGGGAGGATCAACAATGAAGCATATAATGATGGAGCTTAACTCAGTGACAGACATATTAGCGGAATATGGAATGAATACTATGGATCCAAATATGCATATGAACAAGTTGTTTGTTTTTGAAGCATCTCCTTCCTTTACTTTAAAAGCTCTTGAAGGAGATGCGAATCGAACTATATCGTTTAGATCAATTCCTTTTTGTATGGATGAACCTACTATTAAATAAATAAAATCCTTCCAATTCCAAAGCAAAAAAAAGTAAAAAAAAAGTTATATATATATTATATTGTATCCTAAAAAAAATCATCTCCATTCAATTTGCATGTTGCTTTTAAATTTATTTATGTTTCAATATCTCAAAAATATATCAAGTTTTCTTTTGAATGCTCTCAAATTGATTGTTGTTTCAAATATTTTTGTATTGCAGTCTAGATCTTGAGATGAACTTTCACAACCGTTAATAGTAAATTCTATGTAAGATAAAAACATAAATTGTTTTGAGAGTAGAAACGACCTAACTCTCTCATCGGAGATGTGTGATTTGAATTTGTAATATGCTAATCGTTGTAGTATATATTTATGACAATCTTCATGCACTAAGCTGATTCTTTTTAAACGTGACACATTTTTTTTAAAAAAAAAAAATCTCGC
The DNA here is from genome assembly GCF_000226075.1 of Solanum tuberosum. Lineage (NCBI taxonomy): Eukaryota > Viridiplantae > Streptophyta > Magnoliopsida > Solanales > Solanaceae > Solanum > Solanum tuberosum. The sequence goes on from NW_006239044.1 coordinate 669,401, forward strand.
TCTTTTTTAAAACTCAAATTGAATTAGATTTTCGTATCTACAAGAGAATATCCCAAAATTAAAGTCGATAACTTGCATTTGAATGTGTGTTCCTATCCTATGAATTATAACAAAATCATCTTCGAAGACGACATGATAGAAAAACACAAGAAATGATTACCTTGATGGGCCACAACTTTTGAAACATTTCTTCCTTTGGGCATTGTTTAAGTAAGCCCAACAGAAATGAACAAATCACAACTCAATCTCAATGGCCCATGGGGGCCTCAAAGTGACATATCTTTGTACTTTATACATGTATTTACTTACTTTAGTTTCCATCTTACCTTTTCCATTTCAAATTATTAGTTGTATTTTTCATTTACATGTATCTTCTAAAAAAATATTAGTTAAGAAATTATTTGATTGCTTCACCTTTATTTTTGTCTTTAGATATAATTTAATTTCCTTAAAGGTGTCTGTAACTTTTAAAAACTTTTACTATTATTAGAGAGATTATTTCCGATAGAGCCTCAACTCAAGTGGATCAAGCTTTCCAAGTTCAAGAAGAAGAAATAATGAAGAAGCATAGCAGTTAATAAAAAAATTAAATAGTGTAAATTCTAAAGAAGGAATAACAACATTAGCAAATAGTATTATAATCGAAACACAATAAATAATATCTGACAATAACTACTAGTGTACGATTAGTACTATGCAACAACTTTTGCAAGACAACACTTTACCCTAATACACGACTTTCATTCATTCTAATCTAGAGTTATGTACTCGGTAATATGAATTTGCGTCATATCTTGTCCAATGAAATTTCCCTAATACTTTTTTGGTCGACCTCTATCCTTCTAACACTTGCCCTCTCACACCTTCTCACTAAGGCGTCAACACATCTCTTCGCATGTCCAAAACTTTTACGGTTAAGAACTAAAATAATAATAAAAGTAACTTTATCTTGAATTTTTAAAATAATATATAATTTGAGAAAAATGAGAAACAAATAATTAAAGAGAGTGGAGTATTAAATTAGACAGTGGTCAACACGTGAAGTGTAAGGTGGGATCATTTGTTCCGTGCATTATGGCGGTGATACGCAAACATCGCTCTTCATTACTCCACAAATTTAAGTGTTGTAATCACTAATTACTAATCTTGTAATCACATTTGTGTGCCCTATTTCACAATAATAATATTATAGTAATAAATATCAAATTTTAGAAGTTGTAAAATATATTAAGCGATTTGATGGTTGATTAGAGTCAGTGTGGACCTACAATTTTCATTAAGAGATGTTAATGATAAAAGAAAAAATTTTATAATAAGGTAGGGCTTGAAGATGCAACCTCATGGAATTTTTTGCAACCCTTGGTTAACCAGTAGACTAAACGTTCGACTTGTTTCAAGAAATGTCAATACTTATATATATATTTATTAAACCAAAATTTGACTTCTATATACAATATAATTTTCCGACGAAGAGGTGTCAGACCAAGGGTGGGTCCGCCCCTGATTAGAATTATGCATATACTAATAATATATAAACTAGTAGTTATATAGATGTTAATAATATAAGAATTACTTATTTTTATCATTTATCCCTCATAAAATAAATATATGTTTTGTTCCTATTTGATAAAACATACTCCCTCCGTTCACAATTGTTTGTCAGGGTAAGGTCATGCACACCCCCTCAAGGAAAATTTAATACAAGGTGTAATTTGACTAATATAACCCTACTATACCAAGAATACCAAAAGTCCACATAACTTTTCAATTGAACTACACAATCATTAAGGGCAGAATTGGAAAAAAGTGACTAAGTATTTCTTGATTGTTTAAATTGACAATTAATCTTGGACATCTATTTTTAGTATACCTGCCAAATAATTGTGGACGGAGGAAGTATTAGTGTAATACTATATTTAAGCAATTGAAAATTTCATTTACTCATTATGTTATTATTATGGGTATATAAAATAAATACTAGTATTAGCATCTTCTTTTGCACGTCCCCCAATGCGTAGTTGTCCTTAAAAGCTCCTCCTCCCAACAACGTGCAACTAAGTTACTAACATCACCGTCAACATTCCCCACGCGCGTAAACTTCGCTTTCCGGATTTGAAATGTGGACTTCTTCGTTGTGAAGTAAAGGAGGTGTTTGTAACGCTGTATCAGCGCGTGGATAAGGAATATTCGTTCCGACCAATTTTAATGATTCGCTGTGTAAACGTGGCGGTTTTTGAGTGGGTAGTTGTATAGTAGTATGACAGAGCTGTGATTATATCATTCCGCATCAGCAATTTTTGTTACTACTAAAGTTTTCCCTTGCTTGTCGCATTCAAAGGTAAATACTTCAACACGTTAAATACGTATATAGTAAGTATCTACATATACATTATTTGCTGCTTCTTTTTTTAGAATTTTTAAGAGTGTGATTGATACGAAGGAAAGTGTTATATCAGAAATTGATTTTTTAGAAGAAAAAAAATTCTGAAAATAAATGAGTTTCTTACTTATTTTTTAGAGTTGATAAGTAAGCAAGAAAATATATATTATGAAAATGAAATGAGACGGAGAGTGGAGGTAATCAATTAGGGTGGCGTGACGCGAGAGGTGGGATGGTTAGGATGGGGTTGGGGTATTAGGTGATTGTAGAGGAGACAATAAACTTATAATATTACTTATGCAACTTATATTTCCTACTTTCATTAGAATAATCACCTTCTTCATTTTTAAGAAACGTGTTTTCTAGAATCACCCAAACATACAAAAAAATCGGAAAATATTTTTCTCCATAGTAAACACTTTAATGACGAAATTGCCACCTTGTGGAGCTTAGGGGTGATCATCAATTGATTTGGTTCGATTTTAAAAAAAATCAATTTGTTATTTTCTATTTTTCAAAGTTTTGTATCAAAACAAAATCTTTGGTAGGAAACGCTTTTACCCGAATGAGGCCTTATATGGTGCGAATTTGAATATAACCAAGTTTTAATGTGAATATTAAATTATTATTTTTTTAAGAAAAAAGTAAGTATATTCAAGCAACCAATTTTATGTTGGTATCCTCCGTTCAAACAAAAGATTAGAAATGTAGAATTTTTTGGTTCAACTCAAAAGATGTCTTTTTTCAATTCTCTTTCATACCTCAATTACCCAATAAATTAGATTTTAGAACCAACAATTAAAACTTATAGTTGTGATTCGTAACAAATATTCAGATTTAAAATATCATAAAGAATTTTATCTTTAAATTGTAGAAGTTTGGAATGACTTTGATAATTTGTATACGTCCTTTTATTTCATTAATTATTATTATATTTTAAATACATTATGATACCAGATTATTTGGATTACTAAAAATCAAATCAAAGTATAGTGCAAAATTTGTAACTAATAGTAAAAAAATGGAGTTTATTTACTAACAAAAGAATTGTCCGTTTGAACGGATTGCATGCTTAAATCAACCAAAAAAAGTTTTTTTAAAAAAGACAAAAAAAATGTTAATGATGTGTTATCTTATCATTTTAAACAAGAGTCTCATTCTTTGCTTAAAAAGAAAAGCAAAGAGACACAATATTATTGAAGTTAAATATTACGAACAACCAAATAAAATGAAATAACCAAACACACATTGTTTTTTGCAAAAACACTTTTTTAAAAATAAATTATTTTTTAAAAATGCTTCTAAAATTAAATTATTTTTAGCAGCAATGTCAAACCGGATCTAAGAAAATTGCATAATAATTAACCAGAACACACACTTTGTTGTGTAGTGTTATCTAGGTTATTTACATTATTAGTCTTAATTGATGTAGAAAATGAGAGCTATAAAAAGTTACTGTGAGATTCATTATATTTCCCTATTTTTAATGTTAGTTGGGTGTTCAACGTAACCTGTATCAATGACCAGCTGGTATTACTAAACTATCAACATTAAATTTGACTGATCTCTTTAATTAGTTAGAATTTAAGTAATGGAAATGATTTTCTTAAAAACATACAAGGGAGTAATAAAAGTAACATGTATAAGTTTCATATATATATATTTTTTTATAATTTATTCATCTTTTCGATTTAATCATTTTGATGATTATTTCAAACCAGTTACATTCAGTAAAAAAATAATTACTTTAACCATCGTAGTGTGTACATTATATTATAAAAAAAATATTAAAAAAAGAATAAATCATTGTGTGTGAAGGAAAATATTTTATTTATATTTCTATATATTTCTGTATTTTCTGTATATTGAAAATAACTAACAACATCCCTATTTATAAAAGTAAGAAATCAAATTAAACTAGGACTAGGAACCACTATAACTAACAAATTCTAATTAAATATGAATAAGTAATACCATAAATAACAAATTCTAAACACCTAGGATTCCTGCTCCAACTTTGAATTATTATTTTCAACATTTTCCCGTAATTCAAAGTTGTATACTCTTGTATTTTTCTTTTTGTCATTGTTGTTGAATTGGAGAACTTCTCCTTAATCTTCAATTGTTGGAGGTCTTCTCTTCAATCTTCAATTGTTGGAGTTCTTCTCTTCAATTCTCATTTATTTTTTTCTTGGTTGTGTTGGAGCACTTTCTCTCCAACTCACGATATTTTTTTTCTTGGTTGTGTTGGAACACTTTCTCTCTAACTCACAATATTTTTTCTCTTGGTTGTGTTGGAGCACTTCCCTCCAACTTTCAAGGTTGATACCCTTCCCACCAACGCCTTTCTCTTTTTTTTCAAAATCAAAGAGCAATTCTATAAAAAGGAACAATAGAATATAAAACTAAATAAAATAGAATAAGATATAGCGAACTAGACAGTTTTAATCCTAAAATAAAAAAGAATAAATATTAAAATAACTATAAAATTATTCAAAAGCCCAAGCATTCTCTTTACGGATCTCCTCTTCTTCCTCTGGAGTAAAATCATTCTTGATATCAAAATTCTTTACGTATTTCTTCTGGTGTTTTCCCTTTAATCCTATCGGCAACTTCTTGACAAAATCATATCCAATATCTCCTTATCGTTAAGAAAAATTAGCAGCTAAGATAAGAGCATGCAAAATCGAGTGGTGCACCTTCACAAAAGCCTTGTCAAAGTCCATCAGCATGTCTTTGGAGACGCCTTCCTCTGAATGTTTCTTCCAGTATTCGATCACTTTGGTCATTGTTTTGCTATCGACATTAGGCAGGGGAATGATGTTTGAAACACAATCGTCTTCAACCATATTCTTGATAGTTTGTGACCTTACCGCTATCGCTTCGTCCAGTACAAATTTCTTATCATCGCAAGTCTTTAAAGTTAAGAACTTTGTTGAAGAAGACATGATGATAAAAATATATTTGAATAAACTCAAAAGTTCTTGAATTTTACTTCAAGTTCTATCTATTCTGTATATTTTCTGTATATTAAAAATAACTAACAACATCCCTATTTATAAAAGTAAGAAATCAAATTAAACTAGGACTAGGAACCACTATAACTAACAAATTCTAATTAAACATGAATAAGTAAATACCATAAATAACAAATCCTAAACACCTAGGATTTCTACTCCAACTTTGAATTATTATTTCCAACAGTGTGTACATTATATTATTAAGTACAATTTTTTTTTAAAAAAAATTACATAAAATTTTTAAGATAAAAAATGTACTTAAACATGAACATATTAACTCGCAATCATATGACAATTTAGGAGCAAAATATAACGTAGTGAATAAAATTCTATTAACAATATCAGAAGTCAAAATTATGTAGAGAATTTGATCCCGATACGAGTGGTTGATGATTTACATCGATTTTGGAGCTTACTGAAATTTTTGGGGTTAGTTGTTTGGCTATTCTGTTGCATCAAACTTCACTATCTTTATTGTATGCAACTATATGCATGTCCTTATCTGTCAAATTATTTGTAGTAATTTTGTATCTTGTTAAGTTATTTTAAAAGTTTTGTACTCATCATATTATCAGATTTTGGAATTGTAGATTATGTTTTTTTTTTTGCATTTTTATTTCAGTTTATGGAATTAATTTTAAGACTTTACTTCTGCTACTTGTTACCTTTAATTAAGCATTTTGAAGAGTATTCAATTTAGTAATTTAGTTAAGGTTTGACTTATATATCGGTCGATTAGGATATGTGTCATCATAATTTTGAATTTTGAATTGTGACATACAAGGTTTAGGTAGCAACCAGCCATTACGACTTAGAAAATTTGAATAGTGAAAAATTAATACATGAATACCTATTTGAGTAGTAAGACGTGCTTAGAAATTTAGATGTATGAATATTAATAAACATCTTAATATTAAGATGTCGTGTTTAGATTTAAATACTAAATAATCAAATAGTATTTATTTTTTCAATATCTAAATGAATAAAAGTTGTCTTTATTTGTAATATCTCAGAAGTTCAAAAGTGTAAACTTGCAAAAAACTGAATTTACGAACAACATGCATGTACGGGTTGTAAAAGAAACTACGAACCGTAGATGCCACTTGTAGATGAAAGTTCAGAAATAAGAAATTTGGTCTGAGTTTTATGGACTTGGTTTACGATGACCCGTAAACCATCTTACGGGTCGTGGATGGGCTCATGAATGAAAGTCCTAAAATAAGGATTTTAGTCGGAATTTGACGAAGGGGTTTTATGACAAGTAAAAGGGGTTACGAGTCGTAAATGCCTCCCATAGATGAAACTTCATAAGTTCAATTTCAGTCCGATTCTTATGGACTACATCTACGAGTCATAGTTGGAACTATGGATCATAGATGAGTATCGTAGATTAAAATTCAGAAACTCACTCTAATTTCTACAGACAGATATCTATAGACCGTAGATGATCTCGTAGAATGTGTTGAAGTTCGTTTTTAGTCAGGGTTGTTTTAATTTTTTTTCCCACGCTTTTAAGTCATGTACTATGTCATTTTAATATATTCAAATGAGATTAAGAAAAAATTAGTGACCTAAACCCTCCTTCTCACATACAACTCCCCAAAACAAATGCCTCTTGTACACCCTAACTATCTAGTCAGGGATAGGATAAGTGTCTGTATGACTCCATAATTTGGATTGTGCAGGTTCAAACAAATGAGGCCTAATATCGCTTAGGGACCGTTTGAGAGATACTTTCGAATCTATCATAAGGGAAAACGTGGATGAAAGTACACTTTAAGATTTATCTATGCTCAGCCAATCTCTGAGGTGAGACCATGTGAGATGAGATCGTGATTTAATACAATAATGTGAAATTATATGAGATGAAATTGAAGTTTTGTTTGTACATGCAATTTAGTTTTAAGTTGTATTTTTTTTTATCATAAGCATAAAACCCCACAAGTTGTGAAAACTATCGAAATCGTTCCAACTCTTTATATGATCTAACCAAATAAGCAAAAGATTATAACAAAAGTATGATACACTATCACAAAAGTATTTTTTTTTAAAAATACAACATTTATTAATCGAACTTTAGTTTAAAACAAAAGTAAAATTAAACATGAGTTATAGTGTACTACTTTTTAGTAGAATTATCCCACATAGTACGAACAATCTAACGTTGAGCATCATCATGTTCATATTTCATGAATATCTCATCAATCCTTTGATATTCTTGCAAAATTATGTAACAATGCACAAGTTATGACAATTGTGTAAAGTGATAATATCAACTATAAACTTTGTTTACATATAAAATAAATAGTTGATAGATATAATATGTCTTTTTTACTAATATAAACTTGTGGGTTAACTTTTGTATATAAAAAATTTGAAATAACGATATGAAATTCCCAAATCAAGCTTTTTGGAGAATTTGGAATTTCATCTCTTATATGAAAACATGATATGAAATCACATACCCAAACGCCTACTAAGATGTCAATTCAAGAAGTTCTATAAAATAATAGTTCACCACTACTCCATATATTTTCAATGTTAACCGTCGCCACATACCATTGCCACTACTATTGCTGCCATCCATCCGTATCAACTATCACCACCACACTCAACCACAACTACAACCACCACATATCACTGTAGTTAATTATCATCATCATCATTAGCCACCATTTACAATCATCACTATCAACCACTATTATCATAACAACCACCAATCACTACCATCAACTACAACTATAAAATTAAATTAACTAGTAATTTAAATTCTTATATCCAATAATTTTTAAAGAAAGTCCTTTTAATGTATATTTAGATATTAAAGAAATAATTAAAATTCACCCAAGGTCCCAAATAAGCTATAAGGTTTAACTTCAATTGCCTTAAAAAGAAAAGAAGGAAAAAACATTGTTGACAACTTGTGATTATAATAGGTCCCTAACTTGTTGGGTTCTTTTTGTTTTCACCTACTTGTTGACCACCAGTCTTAATACTCTTGCTTAATTAACCCCACCCACTTTTACCCTAATTGACAATGACAAATTAACGGCTTAAAACGACGCCGTATCCAAAAACAGCTAAATCCTCGGTTACCCGCCGCGCCGTTTTAAACGGTAGGGACCACAACAATATCTTGTCCGCGTTAATGACCTGTTCGAGTCTTCTTTTGTAATATCGCGAATCTAGGAAGGGTAGACTCGGTATTTAATTTGTTTAACAGATATTAATCTCTTTAATTACAATTAGACATTTAATTACTTATTAATATAACTTAGACCAAACCCCCTCAAAAACTACGTGGGGCTTTGAGTTGAACTTGAGATATAGAAGAAGAAGAAGAAGAAAAGAAAAAGACACGATTCTTTTGCTCCCTCTCCGATTTTTCTGTAATTTTTCAAGAGAAATTGGATTGGTGATTTAGTATAGGATAAAGGGGTTTTTTTTCAGTTCATTTGGTTACCAGATCTTGCTTGTTTCTTAGTTTGAAAAGTTGAAAAAAATTGGAGTCAAGTTGAAGTCAGAGAGCAATTGAAGAAAAGTGAAAGTGAACTGTTGCTTTATATTTGTCATTTTTGAGGAGATTGGGTTGTGGGAAATCAGTGGTTTCTTGATCTGTTGTCAGTTTATTGTTATTGATGATTCAGGAGCTGATTTGATCTGATTGGAGTTGTTTATTTAATGGTACTATTGGATTATTTCTTACAGCATTGTTTTTGATCTGCATTTCTTTATGTATTTTGTTTGATCTGTTTGAAATTTGATTTAAAGGGTATTCCTCATTGTTATCAGATTGTGTAATGGACTTTTGACCAAGGAGGATACTTTATGACATTGGGTTGATTTGGGCATGGTGATTAAAACTTGTTTATGGCAATTTTATATTTGCTAACTAAGTGCTGTGAAAGAGAAAAAAATATAGATTGCTTTGAGTCTATGGATGGATGTTGAAGGGACTATGTTGTTTTCTTTTTGGTTGAATAGTTGATTTCAGGTCAAGTTGGTCATGTTGACTAGACCCTATTTCGGCCTGGTCTGGTATGGAATGAAATTATATTCATGGAATCGACTATACCTTTCCTATTGATGGCTAAATGCTGTCAAAGTTTCATCTTTGGTTAGGAAATGTTAGATGTCTATGAGTTTATTAATTCTGAAGGTCTATTTCTGTAGTTTATTGACTCCTTGTTTTTAGCAGAGTGTGGGTGGGGTTACGGGATATGCTCTGTTTCCTGCATGAGCATTATCATAAGCATCTTAAAGAAATTAATGTATAATTAATTTCTCCCACTGTCATGCTTTTTTAAGTAAAGCTGGTAAACTAAATTAACTTCCGCGGAGCATTCTCATGTATTTTCTGCAACTGTTTAGTGATTGCCCAGAGTGAGCAGTAAACAGGGCGGCGGCAGTGTAATAAAATGATAAACACATCATGACCTTTTATGTTGCATAAGTGTTTTTTTTCTAATTCCATCAGCCAAGACTTGCTGCATTAACAATGCTTTTGATAACATTCAATGTAATGTGGCACAATTTCTCTGGTTTCGAAGGCATTGTTTTCTTCTAATTGCTTGGCCTCTTAATGGCTAGACATGCTTTGGTCCGTAATACAGACTGGCAGCCTCAATCTGAGTCCTATTCATTTTGCTTATACATTTAAGGGCACAAAAGAGTACTAACTATTGGTATTGTCTCTAATAAATATTTCTGAATGGGCAACCCGCATCGTTGTATTTGCAGGCTGCTTCCATTAGCTTACCGGTTGGTTCTCTTGTTTGGGTGGAGGATCCTGATGTAGCCTGGATAGATGGGGAAGTTTTGGAGGTTAATGGTTCAGACATAAAGGTTCTTTGCACTTCTGGTAAAACGGTAAGTGAGCACATGGGATTTTATTGTAGGAAAGAAGTAATTAGTTTGTTTATTCAACTAACGGGAGAAACAAGCCAGGGCATTGAGTTCTATCCACCCTACTCTCTCAAACACATTGGTAACTAAGCAGAGTTTTGGGAAATGCTGAACCTTGTTCATTTACTTGCTGAAATCTGTGGTTACAGGTTGCTGTTAAGTCTTCTAATGTCTACGCCAAAGATGCTGAAGCTCCGCCGTCTGGTGTGGATGATATGACGAAGCTGGCTTATTTGCATGAACCAGGAGTCCTACATAATTTAAAGGCTAGATATGATATCAATGAAATATATGTGAGTTTCTTTGTCATTTTATAAGATCTGTTCATTTTCCTTTTAGGTCAAGTAACCTAATAAATGATGATTTCAGACATATACAGGGAACATATTAATCGCTGTCAATCCTTTTAGAAGGCTACCACACCTATATGATACCCATATGATGGCCCAATATAAAGGTGCAGCTTTTGGGGAGCTGAGTCCACACCCTTATGCTGTTGCAGATGCAGCATACAGGTTTGTGCTTCTCTGTTTTTATGAATTAAAAACTCTTGTTTGAATTGTCATTGAATATATTTACAATGGGTGCAGACTTATGATCAATGATGGAGTAAGTCAGTCAATATTGGTTAGTGGGGAGAGTGGGGCTGGTAAAACAGAAAGCACCAAGCAACTCATGCGCTATCTTGCTTACATGGGAGGGAGAGCTGCAGCTGAAGGTAGTAGATCAGTTGAGCAGCAAGTCCTGGAGGTATTAAGTCTTAAACTGTTGTACGGTATTGTACCTAGAGCGTTACAACTGGTTGCTGATAATCGTTTGTATGGATGTAAAACTAAAGATCATCTGTTGCCGTTGTACCTTTATCTACTCTTACGCGGTGACTACGCTTTTGCACTTTGCAGTCTAATCCTGTTCTGGAGGCATTTGGTAACGCAAAAACTGTCAGAAACAATAACTCAAGGTTGGATAGAATTTTGTCCATTTTCTAATTGTTCAGAGGGCATTTTTTTTCTGGAAAAAATTGCTACATGGTTGTAATATCTTTTGCATGGAGATTGCAGTCGTTTTGGTAAGTTTGTGGAGATTCAGTTTGACCAAAAGGGAAGGATTTCAGGAGCTGCTGTCAGAACATATTTACTCGAAAGATCGCGTGTTTGCCAGTTGTCTGATCCTGAGAGAAATTATCATTGTTTCTACATGCTTTGTGCTGCACCACCGGAGGTAATGCACCACTATTTACTTCATTAGATGGATTTCTATGAAGAAGAAGCACTCTGAACCCACAGTATTTTATATTGTTTCCCCCCTTGAGTATTTGGTTCACTCCTCTTCTGTGTTGGAAAATTTAATCAACTTTTTCCATTGGTTTTGTATTCTCGCAATGGTAATCTTTTAGAGGTTGCAACTTGCAAATGCCTTTCTATTGGTAGCATTTTATCTTGTCCTCTCCTCTGACAGCTTATAATGTTGTTGGCTGATTTTAATACTTTGTGATTAGCTTCAGAAGTTAAATAATAGTCCAGATGCAATCTGCTTAGGTTAAAGGATCTTCATGCCCTCAAGTCATCTGTGTTCTTGCTAGCTCACATGCGACTATCAGTATTCTGATGGTGGCAGTGCCTAGAGATTATTGCATTGGGACGATAGTTTTTGTCCAGTATGTGTAATCCAATTTAACACCAAATCTTCTTTAGAGTGTAAATATCCCATGGATGAAGGGGTAAAAGATATGTAATCTGCACGGCTAATGATTTTTTTGATATGTATCCCAACAACTTCCATATTCGTTATTTTTTACCCTTCTGAGAATGCTTTTCCCTCAGTAGTAGGAAAGTAGTACCATACTTTTGTTTGGATAGCTATAGGGAAACCATCTTTGCATTCCTACTATTCATTTGGAAAAAAAGTTGATACGATAGTCCGATTTAGTTATGCTGTGTGGGAGGTAGCAGGTAACCAATGGAATAGTCGAGGTGCACATAGGCTGGTCCAGGACACCAATGCTATAAAAAAAAAAGAGAACAATACTTTGCTGCAGTAGCATATATTGGTTCAGGGATCATCCTATAACAACCTGTACACCTACCATGATTGTCCTTCAGGAGGTGCTGCATTGTCTTTGCCTGGGATGCTCAACTCCATTTCCTTCTCTTTGATAACTTAGTTCATATTGAGGAATAATCTGTCATATGGACTTGTTTTCCAAGTTTCTTATTTTATCTTTCCGCTCTCAGGACATTCAAAGGTTCAAATTGGACAATCCTAGGACATTTCACTATCTCAATCAGACGAATTGCTATGAGTTAGATGGGCTTGATGATGCCAAAGAATACTTAGCTACAAGAAGGGCAATGGATGTTGTTGGAATAAGTTCTGAGGAGCAGGTATCTTTTGGGAAATTACTTGTGACAGTTAAACATGTTCAACTTTAGATTCTCCTTATACTTTCTTGGTTACTTTGTGAATGCTCCCAGGATGCAATATTTCGAGTAGTGGCTGCAATTCTCCATCTTGGAAACATAGAATTTGCAAAGGGGAAGGAGATAGACTCCTCAGTGCCCAAAGATGAGAAGTCTTGGTTTCATCTGAGAACTGCTGCAGAGCTATTCATGTAAGTGGTATATAAGGAATATTGAATCAAAGCACTTTTCTTTTTTACTGGTTTGAAGCATTTCGTTTAGAGAGAGAGATAAAGAGACAGAGTAGCTATTAAATGTTTATATTACTCATAGGTGTGACGTAAAGTCTCTAGAGGATTCCCTTTGCAAACGCGTTATTGTTACTCGTGATGAAACCATCACCAAATGGCTGGATCCAGAAGCTGCACTTACCAGTAGAGATGCTCTTGCAAAAATTGTGTACTCAAGATTGTTTGACTGGTAAGCTTTATTTTTGTGTCTAGACAGGAATTAAATGACATGTTCAGCTATCGTCTTTGTTTGTAGTATTCTTTATTTCTACAAACAATTGTCAGTTTACTCAGACCCTCCAACAATTTTTTTGCAGGCTGGTAGATACGATTAATAGTTCAATTGGTCAAGATCCAAATTCTAAATCTTTGATTGGTGTGCTGGATATCTATGGATTTGAGAGTTTCAAGACTAATAGGTGCTTATTTGTTGCGTTTTGGTTGGATTGTACGTGAATTTTCTCTTGGAGTGAACTATTAAAGAATTCCTTTGACATCTCCACAAACAAGCAAATGTCGTTGTACTTCACATTGTGTCAAGGGTCACATTCGTGTTATTGAAAATCGGTTTGTATTTATCTGTACACTTTCACCAATCAAATTTATTGTGGACTTGAGATCTCATTGTTAGTTACTACCTCTGTTCCAATTTATGTGACACTCTTTCTCTTGTTAGTTTGTCCCAAAAAGAATGTCACCTTTCTATAATTAGAAACAACTTAACTTTAAAATTCTTCTTTTACCCTTAATGAAATATTTATAACTACACAAATGTTTAAAATTTGTTTTAGACCATAAATTTCCCAAGTCTTCCTTTCTTTCTACATCTGATATTTATGGAAGCTTAAAGAAGCACAATTTTGAATTTTGTTACATTTTGGTAACTCCGAGTGTCTGAATTTTTTCGCATCTCAAAGCTGATTATTTTGATTAGTGTATCATTTTTGTGGGTTATATCTGCAGCTTTGAACAATTCTGTATCAATTTAACAAATGAGAAGCTTCAGCAGCACTTCAATCAGGTTCTGGCTATCTCCTTATCTTTTTTGTATTAACTTTTAGTCTGCTGCTCAGCTTTATGACACCCTACCAATGTTTTTACAGCATGTTTTCAAAATGGAACAAGAAGAGTATACAAAAGAAGAAATTAACTGGAGCTACATTGAGTTCATTGATAATCAAGATATTCTTGATCTGGTAGAAAAGGTTTGTGCTGAGATTTTGGATGCTTAAAGTCTTGCAATTGCTTACTTGCAAATGTCTTAGAATATATTTGTTGGGTAAGTCAGTAAAGGAAAAGTTGTTGCTTCTCCACTCTGATGCGATGACCCCCAGTAAACCCATTTTACTGCTTTCCTCCCTTCCCTCTTTGTAAAATCTCTACATGTCTTCTTGGCAGTCACTTGCCTTTTGTTAGGAATATGTTATTCTCTTTGCAAGCGTTTGTCCGATTTATTGATGCAGCTCAGTTTTTCAACTTCATGTTACTAACATGTTTTAATCATGGAAGAACCTGTAGGGTCACGGATCATTATACTGCAGGTTTAGGGTTAAATAGCTTCAGAGATGATTTTTCCATTGATAAACAGTAATAACAGGTAGCAAAAAGCTTATGCAGAGATATTGTCAGCAAGAATAAAAAATTCACAGAGATGTTCTAGTAGTAGAGGACCACAAATCATGTTGTCTAGGTCAGATAAAATCTAATGAGCTAATTGGCTAATAGCTTCTATTTTCTTCCTCATCAAAGATCTTCTAAATAATAGATCATGGATAATCTCGTTTGCCCTCCATTTTCTCATTCAGTTGATTTTTTTTCTTGTTACCATTTGCACCAGCACTTAGTCACTTGCTCTTTCCTTATTTTAATGACATCTTAATTTTTCCCTTTGCTCAGAAACCAGGCGGTATTATAGCACTTCTTGATGAAGCTTGGTAAGTAGCTTGATGAGGTTCTTCCAGTAACCTTATCATCCACTCTCTTTTATAATTGACACACTTATTTGTGCAGCTTATTATCATATTGGTTGCTTAGGATGCTTACAATGCTTTTGTTTTGTTTTTGTAGCATGTTTCCTAGATCTACTCATGAAACGTTTGCTCAAAAGCTCTATCAAACTTTCAAAAACCATAAACGTTTCTGCAAGCCCAAGTTGGCTCGTTCTGATTTCACTATATGCCATTATGCTGGTGATGTAAGTTTTTTATTTCTTCTTATCTATACACCATTTGTAATATCATGTTTAGAATTTGTAGTTAACGTCAAAACGTGGATATTATATACCTGTTATTTTCTCCAGGTCACGTATCAAACCGAATTATTTCTGGAGAAAAACAAGGATTATGTTATTGCTGAGCACCAGGCACTCCTGAATGCTTCAACGTGTTCCTTTGTATCTGGGCTGTTTCCAACATCAAATGAGGAATCCTCAAAACAATCAAAGTTCTCATCAATTGGCTCAAGGTTTAAGGCACGTAAAATGCACCTTTTTCTCTCATATTTGCTTTTCCCTCTTATCTGTGCTATGGCTGGGAGCATGTTGAAACATGATTTGTGTCATATTTTTGCAGCAACAACTGCAATCTTTGCTTGAAACACTGAATGCAACAGAACCCCACTACATTCGATGTGTCAAGCCTAATAATCTGCTAAAGCCATCTATCTTTGAGAATCACAACGTTCTGCAGCAGCTGCGTTGTGGAGTAAGTAAACGTTTTGAATTTTATTACTGGTAATGTACATGGGAGTTGGATTTATGCTCACTCTTATTCTAATTCTAGGGAGTGATGGAAGCGATTAGAATAAGTATGGCTGGATATCCTACTCGGAGACCATTCTATGAATTTCTAGATCGTTTTGGCATCCTTTCTCCTGAAGTTTTAGATGGAAGGTATGCTATTACCTTGTATAATTCAAATTATTAATTGATTATGTTTTTATGTTTTGACTAAATTCATGACAGTACGGACGAGGTTGCTGCATGCAAAAGGCTCTTGGAGAAAGTTGGACTTCAAAGCTACCAGGTAATTTTTTGAAATTTCTCTATTGGGATATGAAACACTTTCAAACTTTTGCATGTACTTTTCTATCCTTTGTATTATTCTAAAATATCATAAAAAATCAATTTAATGACAATATTTGTTAGCTTTCTGAACATAGCCTTTTACTTGAACACATGGAAACATTTCTTATTCATTAAGATATATCAATCAAGTTTTGTCCTATTTTGTATTTTTTATGCTTAATTGTTCAGATTTTCGACATGTTTAGAAGAGAGTAGAATACAAATGTTTGGAGGATCACAAATCTGTTGACTGCATTTACCTTTGGCTTGTCCCCCATCTCGTCTATGTCATTATCAAATTCTTTCTTTCACATGAGCATTACTAGTTGGGTAATAAGACAAATAGTTTCATATTGGTATTCTTTCTTGTCTCTTTTGTTGGTCGACTCCTCATGGATGTGCTTTAAACTTCTTTAGGTTTGCAAAATTCTTGTTTGACCTAATGATTGATAAGTAAATAAGCAAATAAATACAGCAACAACAACAACATACCCAGTGAAATCCCACAAGTGAGGTTTGGGAAGGGTAGAATGTATGTAGACCTTACCACCACCTCGTGGAGGTAGATAGATTGTTTATGAAAGACCCTCGGCTCAAATGCAGCAATTCCAGATAGAAAGAAGAAAATAGCAAGTCACAAGGAAACAATGCAAAGTCTACCAGAAGGGAGCAACACCAACAACAAAATAGTGCAATAATCGAAACACAATAAACAACATTAATACAACTAGTACATTGACAAACAATAAGCAAATAAATATTGACAACAAAATCTTTGTTTAACCTCTTTCTAGATTTGTTGATCTCAAATTGGCTCCTTGCTTTAGCCATTTTCATCTTCTTGCCCATTAAGTGCTAAAATGCACTTTCTCATGTTTTCTTATCCTAGTTTATAGTTTATACTGTTTTCTGCTCATGATGCTGCAAACTTCAGTGGCAAGTCTAATATGCTGCATTGATTGTCTTCACAGAGTTATTATTGTTCTTGTTTATAAGCATACTTTGATATGGTCTCCATATCAAATTTCTATCCTAGTTTCATATGTGAGACTTCTCCCATGTTTAGGCTTCGAAAGCCATTCATTGGTCTTTATTTGGTCTTGCAGATTGGTAAAACAAAGGTGTTTCTGAGAGCTGGTCAAATGGCGGAACTGGATGCTCGAAGAACAGAGGTGTTAGGGAGATCTGCTAGCATCATCCAGAGAAAAGTTCGTTCTTACATGGCTCGGAGAAGTTTTACAGTGTTACGTCGGTCAACAATACAGATACAATCTCTGTGCCGAGGTAATGAATTTGCTGCATACCTTGGTTAGTATTTTAGGATGCACTTTAGGAATCTTGATACTTATTTGATTGTTTCCATTTGGTCATTGTAGGGGAACTTGCTCGGCGTGTATATGAGAGCTTGCGGAGGGAAGCAGCTTCTCTTAGAATCCAGACAAATGTGCGCATGCATATTGCTAGGAAGGCTTACGAAGAGTTGCGGTCCTCTGCTGTTTCAATTCAGACAGGATTGCGTGGGATGGCTGCGCGCAATGAGCTTCGATTCAGAAGCCAGACAAAAGCGGCAATTATTATTCAGGTATGTATTCAATATCTGAAGGATAAATCTGTCTTTTCTTTTTCTTGTTCCTGGAGAATAGTAAGCCTAAGGATCTTTATAACTGGGGTTCAATTTCATGACCTTCAGGTTTATGGTTGAACCAACCCTTGGGGTTAAATGAAGGATAATCATTTCAAAAATTTGAGATAGTTTCCTACTTTAGTAGATGTAGAGCCTGTTTAGATGGACTTATTTCTTATTGCTTATAAGCATAAGCCATAAGTTAGAAATTCTAACTAATGGACTTGTGAATTATTTTTATTATCTTACCCAAACTCTACAAAAGTGCTTAAACGTTTTTGTCTTAAAAACAGCTAAAATAAGCCATTCCAAACAGGCTTGTAGTCAATTTGCAATAGTTTTCTTCGTAGCAACTGAATAATGTATCTCAAAATCTACTGCTGAAATTTCATGGACCCTCGTACTATATGTTCAGAGCCATTGTCGCAAGTTCTTGGCATATTCAAAATTCAAGAAGCTCAAGAAGGCTGCAATTACCACTCAATGTGCTTGGAGAGCTAAAGTTGCTCGTAAGGAACTGAAGAAGCTTAAGATGGTAATTCTCATTCCACATCTCTCTTTATCATCTTTGTTGGACAAAATTTTTGCTCTCTGAGACTATCCTATTTTGGTGATATACGCTGCCTGAAATTTTTCAGATATATAATATTGTTGTAGGCTTGAACCGTGTAAAAACTAATTTCGAAAGGTTCTTGTGCTGATATTAGATTCTTTAATTCGAAAGTTGCTTTCATGATTTTGACCAAGGAAGTGAAAGTGACTGCTTTTAAGGGAATTAGTGTTCTACTTTAAAAATAAGTATTTAGAAGACCCGAAGGGGGGGGGGGGGTG
>NW_006239044.1:688327-702796 GCF_000226075.1 Solanum tuberosum
GGGGGGGGGGGGGGGGGGTGTCTACGGATTGGATAGTTGCAGTGACAACCCTTGGGAACTGAGTTCAAATTCAATAAAGGTGACACTTGGTGAATTCTTCCTATATGCCTAAGTCTTGGTAGACGGAGTTGTTGGTACTTATGCTGGTGGGAGGTAGCAGCCTAGCAGGTACTCAGTGGATATGTCGAGATTTATGCAAGCTACCTGATACCACCACTATAAAAAAGTTCTTTAAGTTGGCTCATCTACCTCCATGAACTTGCAAGTCATAGTACTGAATTAAAGACTACAAATAAGGCTAGTACTAAGAATTAAGGCCTTAGTTTAGCAATCACTTGGAGTCTTGGACTGCAAAAGTGATTATGTGCAGCTACTCAAGTTGCATTTTAGACAAATTTTTCCCTACTGCTGAGTTGACTGGCTTTTCTAAGTTCCTAAAATTGTTAAGCTCAATGAAAGAATAACTACATCATTATAATCATTATTTTTCTATTTTATACATCTGACCGAATTGATTTTATTCGATGTTTAACACATAAATAAATAAGAGGTACTCTGTCTTATTTCAAAAAAAAAAGTGTACTCTGTCTAACAACTTAAGCTTTTAGATGTGATCGTCACACACTTCAACATAGTATTAGAGCAGGCAAAGGTCTTAGGTTCAAGTCTCACCGCCACCCATTATCAAAAACAATTTCCACATGCTTGGCTCATGAAAAAAATCAGGCTCGCACGTGAGGGGGCGTGTTGAAGTTATGAATAAATAAATAAAAGCCGACTCTCTAGTTTGTTCCATGCATTGTGCACTTCAACTGAAAAAAGCTAAACATGCGAAAATGCTTGCAAATATGAGTCTTGTTCTATCGCTACATTCTATTTATCAGGGTTTGGTCTCATCAACTGCTTCTTATCTGAGTTCTACTTCGACTCATCCTTTTTTCAGGCTGCACGGGAGACTGGGGCTCTGCAAGCTGCAAAGAATAAATTAGAGAAGCAAGTTGAAGAATTAACTTGGAGATTGCAGCTGGAGAAACGCATGAGGGTCAGTTAGATAGAATTATATGCATAATTGTTCACCCACATTTTGGTAGCTGTTCTTTCATGGTGCACAATATCCTTTTCTCTAAAGCAAGTTGTAGAACCATCTTGTTCAATCTTTATCTGTGCCATTGTTGATCCGTTTAAAAAACGGGGAAGGAAACACCAAAAGTTGACTTAAAAAATAAGGAATACCAACAATTGCCTGTTAATCTAGGTTAAGGATTTTGAAGGCAATTTTAGAACTAGAACAGATACATGGAGCACTATAATTTTATTTGGTGAAGGGAACAATAACGCACCAGAATAGAGGCACTCGGTCTAAGTAATGGACTGCTTCAGCGCCTTGAACGATTGGATCACTTTCTTGCATTCTTTGTTTCATATCATTTGGAAATAGTAGTCTGTGGGTGATTAGATTGCATCTAGCATCCCACTGGTTGTGAAAGATACTTAGCTTGAAAAGAACACATGTTTTCTACAAATGGGCCAAAACTTCAACAACTTTTTGTGCTTGCTGAATATAAGTATGAGATAATTCTATACCTTACCTTATAAAAGAAGTATGAGATAATGCTAGTGAGAATATAAGCTTGTCCCATCTCAAGTGTTATTTCCTTACGTGATCATTTTTTTCTTCCTTCCAGCTCATTATTCAAATTGTGTTTTTGTAGGCGGATGTTGAAGAAGCAAAAACACAAGAAAATGCAAAATTACAATCTGCTTTGCAGGAGATGCAAGTTCAGTTCAAGGAAACCAAGGAAATGCTTGTCAAAGAACGTGAAAATGCAATAAGGGCCGCCGAGCAGATCCCTATTGTTCAGGAAGTCCCCGTTATTGACCATGAATTGATGAACAAACTTAGCATTGAAAATGAGAACTTAAAGGTAAGTTGACTGAAACTTTAAAGTCGTTTCTATTGTTGCTTTGTAAGTTTATTAACTGAAGCTACTCAGCGTGCAAGTTTTGATAACTATTTTTGAATATTAGACTATGGTAAGCTCTCTAGAAAAGAAGATTGGTGAAACAGAAAAAAAATATGAAGAGACAAACAAACTTAGTGAGGAGCGGTTGAAGCAAGCGATGGAGGCAGAGTCCAAGATTGTTCAGTTGAAGACTTCTATGCAAAGGTTGAATGAACTTCTAGGCATATGTAGCGTAAATTGATAAATGTGTAAAATTGTTGTTGTCATACAGACACATTACTCATCACTGGGTCTTTTGGCTACTAGGCTTGAGGAGAAAATTGTTGACATGGAATCTGAGAACAAGATTCTTCGACAGCAGGGCCTGTTAACCCCTGCCAAGCGGGTTTCAGATCATTCACCTAGTCTGGCCTCTAAGGTACTTACCGGGGAAAAGTCATCATTTTCATTCTTCTCTTTCCTCTTGATCAATACTGTTAACAAACTTGAGGCACTGTTTTTGTTTTTTTCAGATTGTTGAAAATGGACACCATCTTGATGATGAAAACTATACTACTGTAAGACATGATTTTGTAGTCATTAAGCTAAATCACTTGCAGGATGCTGTAAACTCTTATTTACTGCTTATGAGAGGACTAATTTTTGCAGGATGCACTAAGTTCCTCCACACCTTCTAAAAATTTTGAAACCCCCGACAGCAAGATGAGGAGACCTCCTGTTGATCGACAGCAGCACGTATGTGATTCCATAGATAGTTTGGATTATCTATTTCTTAATTCCTGATAGAGAGTTTTGTCAAATGAAATCTTTGTTGACCTTGCTACAGGAGGATGTTGATGCACTCATTGACTGTGTGATGAAGGATGTGGGGTTCAGCCAAGGAAAGCCTGTTGCAGCTTTTACCATCTACAAATGCCTTCTCCATTGGAAATCTTTTGAAGCTGAGAGGACCAGTGTGTTCGATCGTTTGATTCAGATGATTGGTTCAGCTATTGAGGTAAGTACTTGTGGGTGCTGATTATTTACATTGGCATGTGCATGTTTTATGGATTTTTAAGAACTGAAGGCTTGTATCAAGGAACCTGAAGAGGTTGGACAATAATCACCTGACTGCAGTAAAAAGTGATTACCTGCTTCTTTTTTTAAGGCCAGGAGCTAAATGTCCATTTAAGTAAAAAAAAATAGAGATAACATCCATCATCTTTATTATTGTTACAGAGAAAGCATTTTTGCAGTTTTCATCAAAAAAAGAAAGCAATTTTTGCAGTTGCTATTAGCATTGATTTGGAAAGGACAAAAACTCTGCTCATAACATTCCTATTTAAATTTTAAACCATTGTGGAGGGGGGGAGTCAATATGATATAGATCAACATATTTACCTATATCGTTCTCTTTTGAGGATGTCAACAATGAACGTTCTCTTTCCTATTGGGAATTGATGATCTTATGTATGGTGAAACAAATCATCTTGCTTAACTGAACCTGTGGAAAATATCAATTCCTGATTTTTGAAGCTGTCAGTGGGAGAGGGAGGGTTATCAGTGTTGGTTGAATTAGTGTGCCCAAGCAACAGTAACACAAACAGATTTGGTGGAGTTACTAGCTATATATCAATATTTTCTCTTGAATAAGTTCATGAGCTCCACATTTTAACGGATACCTTAGGTTTCTGATTCTTGTCTGGAAATGAGCTTTCCAATCTGAGGTTATCTGGAGGTGTGACCTCAGAGATAATAGCTGGAAATCAGAGACCTGTAGATGGCAACAAAGGTTTCAAGGTTGAAAAAGAAAGTTATAAATCCTAGAGTAGTGAAGCAGATGGGCACTGCGTCTCAGCGTGAGAATTGCAGAAAGTATTAGCTGCAGCTTTTGAATATTATATTTTTTCCTATATTTGCATAATTCAGTTAGCTGCTCTATATTGTCCGTCAAATCATCATCAACAACTATAGGGTGTTACATTTTAATGTGAAATACTTTCTTGATTTAGGAAGTCCTTATGTTTCATTTTGCTGGAGGATTGCTTGCTAGTTTACACTGAAGTAGAAGTTTCCAAATTTTAAATTTATTAGACATTCAAACCCGATCAGAATTATGAATTGATATCTTTCCATTTGAAATAAACCTGATACACCACATTTAAGGTTTAACTTAATGTTAAGTTTTAGAGGCAACTTCAATCATCAATGAAACATGGAATAGGAATATCATTGTCTAGTAAACTTCAACATAATTTCCATCATTACTAAAGCTTGGAATAGGAAAAATATCTGTCAGTTTGCGCTTTCTTCTGAATTGTTTAAATCATCATCCATGAGACAATGAATACAGGGGAAGCAGGAGTGCAACCTTCTTTTGTCAAATATTTGAAGTTTGATGCCGCATTTAGAACCATTGTGATTAACTTGAAGCATAACAAAGTATCTACTGATTGCAGAATCAAGAAAGCAACGATCACATGGCGTATTGGCTGTCGAATACCTCAACGTTGTTGTTCTTAATCCAAAAAAGTCTGAAACCAGGTGGTTCAGTTGGTGCAACTCCTACCCGCAAACCACAACCTCCGACATCTCTATTTGGGAGAATGACAATGGTATTGAAGTTTTTGAATTTTTCTTCCTTGTTTAAGCTTAATTGTAGTCCTGTCAAGAGTAGTAGCTATAGTAGTTTGACTCTCATGTCTGTTCTTTCTGATTATGCTGTGTTGTTTTCAGGGATTTCGTTCGTCGCCTTCTGCTGTCAACCTTGCTGCAGCTGCAGCTGCATTGGTAGTGCGTCAAGTTGAAGCAAAATACCCTGCTCTGCTTTTCAAGCAGCAGCTTACAGCATATGTTGAAAAGATTTATGGAATTATTAGGGATAACTTGAAGAAGGAGTTGGGATCACTCATTTCCTTATGCATCCAGGTTTGTCGAAATATTTTCTCAGAAATCCACTACTGCATTTGTAAGAGTTTTCTGTTTTTTTTTTTTTTGGCTTACCACTTCACCAAGTTTAGGATGCTCTTAGAGGTTGTTGCTTAATTGCTAATAAATATTTGAAATATTGTGTCTCATGGGGTATGAGGTCGGATTCTATACAGGAACTTCTCTTAATTTTTCTTTGTATTGTTTTTTAGGAGAATGGTCAACATTCTGAAAGTTCTTTTTGTGTTTTTGTTTCCCTTGTCAAATGAGTAACTTAGTAGGGGTTTTCATCCTCTTGAGAAAAAGGGAACATATTATAATGCTCATCACATCACTCATATTTCATGAAGAAATGATTTCCTGCGGTATATCAAGTCTTGAAGCATTTAGTTAGTATACCCTTTGAATTTGATCATGAGTAAACCAGGTCATGTGGTAAAATTCTCTTTTGATGCATACTTTTTCTCCCTTTTTGTCAATATTACTCCTTAGAATGTACCAAGGGAAGAAGAATGATAGTTCGCTCTAGCCATACAAATTGAAGTTTTTCACAAATAGTGCTTGGGACATGCTTTCTGATTTTTTAGGTTATTGAGTATAGCTCTAATTCAATAAAGAATGTTATCCATCTCTCAAGTTATAATAAAAGATCAACATATCCCTATAAACCTGCATACTTGTGCTTTTATTACTTGATGATCTAAGACTTGAGAAATAAGCTCATCTGAAATGAGATGCATGTATTTGTAACAATTTAGGTTATTTCGTACAATAATATTATAACTCACCAAAGAAAACAATTATTAGCTGTAAGTTATAGTGATTAACATTTTGTAAAGATAAAGGAATTAAACAAGCTGGAGCAGACCTGCATTGATTTGGTGATAAGGTAATATTCTGGTGATGTTTGTCGGGTGTTAGAGCAGACTTGCATATCGTGTCAATGTTCCTTTAAGGCTAAACCATTGTGCTTAGCAAATAATAAACCAACAGGACGCTATCAATGAAACATTACCTTTATCAAAACAAAAAATAAAGGATGCTATCAATGAATAGGTATTGCTAGGGCCATGCAAGCTGCTGAAGGTGAGATGAATGTTAACATAAAACAATCAGTTACCACACCTACTTATGAGATGCTTTGAACAGACTCAAATCTCACCTCCCTTAGCATTAAATATATGAGTCACTTCAGTGCGCACTAAGACAAGCACTCATGACTTCTGAGGCACACCAACCAGGGCTATCTCCCAGGAACTCCTCGCCTAGTGAAGAGGTACTAACCGTCGGTCCTATTGTGGCAAAGGAAGGCACCATCCCTTCTTTCTCTCACAATCATGATAGCCGTGCAGTTGAACATTTGAGTTATGGAGAAACTGAGTATCTAAGCTTATGTACTTTAAACTTCTTTTGATTACATATTTGACTGAAGAACTGAAGTTTTGTTGCCTAGAACATAAATGTTATATATATATATATATATTATCTGCTTCTTCTCTTTTGTGGTTGGTTCTTGAGATTGTTCGAATTTAGCGCAAGATTTTCCTATTCTCTTTCAGATTTTAGTGTAGCTTTGTGGGCTGAGTTGTTTGTCAATTGTAGCCTTCCTTCTACCTAACAATAGTAATATGTTGAAATTCAGGCACCAAGGACTGCCAAAGGAAGTCTGAGAACTGGACGATCCTTTGGCAAAGACACTTCGACAAATCATTGGCAGCGGATTATTGAAGGCCTCAACTCTCTTCTCTGTACATTGAAAGAAAATTTTGTATGGATCTCATTACATTTTTCTTTTACCAAATTTCCAAGAAAAGCTAATGGTTGCAGTTTATATATATCTATGGATGAGTGGAGTAAAATTTTAAAACTAAATTTTGTTTCTTTTAGGTGCCTCCAATTCTTGTTCAAAAGATATTTACTCAGACATTCTCTTACATTAATGTACAACTGTTTAACAGGTGAGTGAATTTTGTTATTCTAAGTTGTGTTCTTATTATATGCCAGTTGTCAAATGTTCATTCAGCTACATATTTCAATTTGCAGTCTTCTTCTTCGAAGAGAGTGTTGTACATTCAGTAATGGGGAATATGTTAAAGCTGGGTTAGCTGAGTTAGAGCTATGGTGCTGCCAAGCAAAAGAAGAGGTAAGTTCGGCATGTTTGTAATTGTACACATTGCTACTCATGTCTCATTATTGTCAGCTTTATTGAAAAAAAATGAACTCATTTCCTTTTTGTTCTTTAATTGCAGTATGCAGGTTCCTCTTGGGATGAACTCAAACATATTAGACAAGCTGTTGGGTTCTTGGTATGTTAATTGTGATGATTATTTCTTGGTATCATTGCTTAGAAATATAGCTGTATTAACTTGCCACAAACTGTGAAGGTCTTGGTAGTGTTGAAGGGCTGAGTTGTCTTAAATGGTTGCCCTTCCTATATATGTGCCTCATTTATTATTTTATTTGGATATCACTTTTTGACTTCTTTCTTTTATCTGCACTAATGCCATGTGTGGTTTTGCCTTGATCTTTTAAATTATTGGATTAGTTTTTTCAAGTTTCACGTGAAATTCTTTTGATGATGCTAATAATTTACTAACGTGATGGGAAAGATCCCAGTATACAAGTAGTTCCATGAAGTTTCCAGCAAGTAGGCATGGTTAATCCTGTAACAAAAGTCCCTTGACAATTTATACAGAGTTGAATGTATTGTGCTGGACTAAGCTATTGAAAGTTTCTCAAGGCTTTTAGCTCCTTACTAGTTCTTATTTTCTTCTGTAGCATTTGCAGTTGTCAGACTTAGTTGTTGCCAGATAATTGTTGCTCTTTCTTCCTTTTAGAATTTGTTCATGTCTACAATTTTAGATGTAAATTGCAACTAAGAATTGATAATATAATTTTTTGGGTTTGTTTTTATGTGTTGCAACAACTGATGCAATTTCCCTTTCCTGTTACTTGTCCGCAGGTTATTCATCAGAAGTATAGAATATCTTATGATGAGATCACCAATGACTTGTGTCCTGTAAGTCTCTTTTCCTTTTCAATGTTTGTTCTGTAAATAGTCTTCTTTTCTGTTGACATTTAGCCATTTAGATTGAAAGAGTTCTTTGTCAAATTCTCCTCTTATTTTATTCACTTGAGTTTAACATACAACACTATATGTACTCTCTCTCTAAATTTCTTTCTTTTGCAGATTCTTAGTGTCCAGCAACTTTACAGAATCTGTACTCTCTATTGGGATGACAACTATAATACACGAAGTGTTTCCCCAGATGTAAGATATATGCACACTGATGGCTTTTGTCTTATTGAAGTCCTACAGTACATTTTTTTTTTTTGATAACCAGTCCCAGTACATTTTCAACCTATAGTTGAATTTCTTTTGAATTTCCCTTCTCTCTTGTTACAGGTCATATCAAGCATGAGAGTGTTAATGACAGAGGACTCAAACAATGCTGAGAGCAACTCTTTCTTACTGGATGATAATTCAAGGTGAGAAACTATCCTCTGTGTGTGAATTTTTGTCATCCTCCGAGTCAAATATTGGACAAGAAACATGATCATCTAATCTCTGCTGTTCTTTCTTCCGCTCGCCGTACCCTGTTCTTTTACCTTGCCCTCTTCTTAAGAACTTGGTATCTCCAAAGGTATGGCATACAGCATACAAACACTTGATTGTTTAAGAACTACTCACTTCAACTTGCTGTCTTTTTCCAACCGCACACCTTAAAGTTTGTATAGGGGTCCTATGACCCCCAAGCTTTTGTGAAGTGGAATTATCTTCCCCATTATTTGCTGATGTGGGACAGAGAGTATTAACTCAATGCGCGCGAGTGATAAAGAATGCTAGTAATACAGCTTATGGACAGAAAACACCATATTTTTCAATCAAAAGCG
Source organism: Solanum tuberosum (assembly GCF_000226075.1). Taxonomy (NCBI): domain Eukaryota; kingdom Viridiplantae; phylum Streptophyta; class Magnoliopsida; order Solanales; family Solanaceae; genus Solanum; species Solanum tuberosum. Next base: position 697,093 of record NW_006239044.1, read on the forward strand.
ATATTATCCTAACAAGAGTTGGGAAAATGGCATTCTCTCTTGGGAAAATGGCATTCTTCTTCTTACAGTTACCCCAAACCCAGTTCAACTCCAACTTCCTCAGCTTGTGGTCAGAGCCACTTCCAGAAAACGCCACTTCCTTTTCTGTATAGAATATTGCGAGTCAGACCCAACTCAATCTGCAGAAATCATCAAATTCAAACAAAAACTTGATGAAATGATTTTAGGTCCTTTGATAATGTTAAAAGAGATAATGATGAAGATGATTTAAGTGACCTTTATCAAAAAAAGATTCAAGTCATTTGATAATGAACGGGTGGTTATGGTGGAAAAACAATGAGAAAGATGTTTCGGGGGGTGGGGGGGGGGGGGGGAAAAGAAAAAAAAAATTCTTGAACAATTGACTTTCACTCTTGAGAAATTTTGAAGGCATTTTAGTTCTAGGTTCTAAAAGGGTCTTCGGCTAAAATTGGTTTGAATACTTTGATTTTATTGCTCGAGGTTTGAAGTCGGTGTTGAGTTTGTTCTTAGGGGGTGGTAGAAAAGAAACAAAAATCACATTCTGGAGAACAAGAGGAAAAATGACGTGGAAAAATGGGTGGCAGTATTTGGAGTTACATTGCCCAACTTAAATCTGTTTTTTGGTCTCTTGGGATGGTAATTACTCTTATTCTCCATTAGTTCAATCAGGTTTTTTCTTCCTTCTTATTATCCCTGGTTGAAAACTTCTTTGGTTAGTGATATTGTTTTGACAATTAACCTGTTTCAGTCATTCAAATTCCCTGTGTAATTAAAAGCAGAGGTATATAATTATTTGCTCCCCCATCAAATAGATCTCTGAAAGTCAACTACAGTACTCGCTCCACTCACTTGACTTACAAATTGTGCTTTACACACCTTTTGTACACTTTTGTCAGTAAACTATCTGGGACTTTTCTATTTTCTTCTTTAAACTTATATTCAAATTGTCAATGACAACTTTCTGTTATTGAAATTTGCCCGATCCACTGTTATGTTAGTACTTATCCTTGAGTTGAGGCATAAATAGTCCTTACCTTCTCTTTCTGCTTATATATTAGCTTTTTCAATGTTTATCTTTCAATGAGCTTTTTCAACTTAAAAATAAAAGAGAGGACATCTTTCAATGCTTCTACATACATCTAGCTCTTTCTCTTTTTGAACAAGAATATTAGTTTCTTTTGTTTTTTCCTTTCTTTTGCATATAATCCTCTAGTTTCTTGTTTTATTCCTTGTATAATAATTATATTGACTGGAAATATGAAAAAATGTCAATTGTTAGTTCTTTACCCTTCATCCATTGGTTGATTAAGAACGAACAAGATTCATCGCTATTTTTCGTGAGCTATTGAGTTTGAGCAGATGGAAGTGTTTTTCGATACTGGATGTGTTTAATGGACATTAGGGGTGAGGATAAGCTTAAAATTCTTTCTGATATGGACTTAAAACTGTGACCAGAATTATTATGTTATAAAACAATACTGCCAGAAATGAGAAGTCAAAGGATGAATCCTCCCCCCATATATACAGAAGTATTAAGTAAATAAGCTAGTTTCATGTTGTTTGTGCCTATAACAAAAAGTATCAAGTTACTTTTAAGTTTCTTCTGGTCTCTAGGAAAAAATATTCTCTATTCAGGTTAAACTCAAATCTATAAATGATGTATACTAGTTGGAAGGAAAGATGTTGAAAGTTCAGACTTTGTTAGTTAGTTGTCTTGCTTTTGATGAATTTTTATTTATTTTTGATCGGCTGATATTCTAGAGGTCCAATTTATTTGAATTTCCTCCTCAACTGATTAATTGCTCAAATAATATTTTAGTCTGCAAGGGATAAGCAGAAAGAAGGAATTATTCGTAAACCTGAAGGCTAGATTTTGTACTAATACACCTAAACATCCTCAAGTGCAATCTTTTGAACTAGGTGATAACCTTAGGTATAACCGATACATATCTTCTTAATGCAGCATCCCGTTCTCTATTGATGAAGTCTCAGAATCACTTCAAGTAAAGGATTTTGCAGATGTCAAACCTGCAACAGAACTTATCGAGCATCCAGCCTTCCCATTTTTACACGAGTGAGGCCATGGAACCTCGAGGGTTTCTTGCATTATAGTTACAGATTTGTTGAAAATATCCTAGGTGGATATATTCAATTTGTTGTATATTCATTCTTCTTATTCCCTTTCAATTTTTTAATACCAAATATAGATTGCTGTAAAATATTTTTTCTTCTTCTTTTGTGTTTATAATTGTAATTCCAATAGCATAAGGTTCAGAGTCAGCAAGTAGTCAAATTTTGTATTTGTTTTGGTGCAAAGAGCAGCAGCAACAACATTCTTTTATCAGGAATATATAGGGCAAAGTAATAGTGATGGGTGTAAAAGTTTTGTATTCTGTCCACATTTCATTATGTAATGAAACAGAAATATTGAACTCAACTATTGTCTTATGGGAATCATACCAAGGTTGATCTTAATTTGTACAAGTGTTGTTCTCTTGCTATTATCACTCATTTCCTGTTTGTACAAAATTTGAAGTCACTTGTGGAGATTTAAATAGGTTTTGAACAAGAATTTGCAACTAGATCTTTGTAGTTAGCGGCACATTATACACTTTTATATAAGGTGAATACATTTATTCAAGATAAATACATTATTTAAGAGTTTATACGTATTATATAATAATGTATACATACTGCGACAAAGAAAAAATAGTTAATACAAATACAAACTAGAGAATTGCTAATATGCTAAGTATTGTGTTAGATAGTGTATTTTTGAAAGGATGAATGCTATTTAACACATCCAAGTAAGAAGGAAACAATACTACTCCCTTCGTCTTCTTTTAATTGTCATGTTGTGCTTTTCGAAAGTCAATTTGACTAATTTTCAAAGTTAAATTAGATTACATTAATTAGAATATTTTAAACAAAAAGTTTAGATATTCAAAAACTATACGAAAAGTACTATAAATTGTAATTTTTTGCATATCAATATGATGAAAAAATACATAAACAAATGTTAGTCAAACTTCTTAAGTTTGATTCTAAAAAAAGAAACCATAATAATTAAAAGTGAACGGAGAAAGTATAAAAAGAATATGCATATATAATCATTGGGTGGAAATGGAATGTGGATAGGACAAGTTTGTAGTTGAATTTCCAATAATATAATTTAATGGAAAAATAGACATGTATCTGAAAATGAAGAAAGTAGAAATTACATTTTGCAGAATTTGTGTTTTTGGGACCTCATGAAACATGATTTTCTTAAATACTTTCAAAGAATTAATTAACCACGCATCCTCCATGCCCTCACCATCACTTATTAAGAGTTTTGGGACCGAAATATTTATTCATTTATTTGGACCACCAACAAAAGGAAAAAAAAGATGTTTAAACAAGGGAAAATTACATAAATTGGATCTATTAGATAAAATATTTATCCAAATTGGATTCAATTCAGTATATTTATTCTGATCGGATCCACGGTCCAAACTATTTATCTGACTGCCCCTTTTGTTTCATTCATTGAACCACTGCTGATACCATCGAAGTATATACATACTCTGATGGTATTCATATACTTTAATCGTATCAAATAATAATTGAACAATCTTTTCACTGAAACACTGTCTCTTCCTCCTTGATACCATCAGAGTATATATATATATACTCTAATGATATCATGAAATAGTGTTTACTGACACACTACTTCTTTCTCTTTAATACCATCAAAATATATAGTTAAAATAAGGATGGTATAAAAGTAAAGAAGTAACCTCTAAATAGTTTTCTTTTTTGGTACAAGTATTCTTTTCCTTTTAAACAAATGATGTATTAGAGCCGCCAAATGAAATATTTAATTGCCAGAGAGTTCATTATCATACAGCACTCCGCTAAAATTTTGAACTACGAATGAACATCACTATTGCTACTAGCTTAATACTCCCTCCGCTTCTATTTAATTTTCATTATTTTAGATTTTATACTCCTTAAAAAATTAGGTAAAATTATCATTGTATCCTTATTTAGTGTTCTCTTGAAGTCAACTTTCAATGAATGAACATATATTAATTTACTTTGATTAACTAATTTGATCAATGAAAATGAATTAATAAGTTAGTTTCTCTATGATGAGCAAATGTATGCTTCAAGGCTAATAACTTTCAAAGGGTAAAATAAGAAGAAAAAAATCCTTTTGGCCAGAATGATATTTTACTCATGTTATTTATCTTTTTGAACATTTTTACCCTTTTAACTTTAATACCTTTTAATTAAAAAATAGAAAAAATATCAGTTTATTTTAAAATAAAAAGATATCATAGACTTTTTAAATTTCTGGCCAAATTTTCTGGCCATTTAGCATTACCCAATAAGAAGAACAATGTCATTATACATTAATTTTGTGAAATGATAACTATTAAGGACCATCTATTTTCAGTAAGGACGATATATAGATAGAAATGAAGGAAGTACTATTTTTTTTGGGATCATGCGATAAGAAGATATTTACAATATTTATGGAGCATTAAATATTGCAAACTGACACTCTTCTAGCATATATTTCCTCTGTCCCGTTTTACTTGTCAAATTTTGACTTGACACATTTATTAAAAAAATAATTATTGATATAGTGAGTTTACCATTTTATCCCTATTAATTGATAGAGTCTTAAACATCTATATTGACTACATTTTTCAAAGATATTAACTCAATGTTAGTAATAAATTTGAGGTATAATAGGAAGAAAAAAAATTGTCCTTCCTTGATTCGTAAAAAATGACCAATAAAAAGAGAAATCAAATTAGGAAATACTATTTGACAAGTAAATAGGAATGAAGGAAGTACTTACAAATCGAAAGAAAATTAATACATTTTTTACTTGTCTAGTTTGAATTTTACTCAATTCTTAAAAAATAATGATTATCATAAGTATTTTATCACAATATTCATATTAGTTAATTAAATCTTTTCTACTTTCCACGAATCAAATTTAACAAAAAATTTTTTGGCATATGTATATGACAAATATCCAAAATATTCACTTTTATCAAATTTCAATTTAATATTTGCTGTTATCTCACTCTAAATTATTCACCAAATATTAACTACATTTACTTGTTTGTTAATTGGGAGTTAATATTGGGCCTGCCAGTTGGCATTTCACTTTCAAGAATTCAACCTTCACGGAAAATAGATTTGACTAGTGAGTACTACTACCTCAATGATATTTTTCATGTACATCTCACGTCTATGGACCATTATAATTAGCTTTTTTCCCTAGTATTGATGTATGACGGTGCTCCTAATATAGGTTTTAATCATGATATTTTCTCGAGTTTTATCATGATTGTAAATTAGGGGTCTATAAAACCGAACCAAAAATTAAATCAAACTGCAAATTGAGTCAACCCGAAAAAAAACTTGACTAGTGGTTTGGTTTGACTTGGTTTTGTATTGGAAAAAAAAAACCCGATTATATTTGGGTTGGTTTGGTTTTAACTAAAAAAAACCAACCCGAGATCAAATCAACCCGACATTATATATGTAATTTTAAAATTTTATTTTATACATAAAAATATTTACTTTGATATAATTTTAAAATATTTCTTATACTATATCATAATTTTTATCTTTTAATATATTATTTCAAGTTTAAAACTTAAAATTCGGAATGGTTCAA
>NW_006239044.1:702875-735397 GCF_000226075.1 Solanum tuberosum
TTGGTAATTATAATAAAGCTTAAATCAAAATCAAATTAATACTAATGCAAAAAGAAAATGAATTCAACACTAAGAATGACAATAATATTGAATATTGGTTTTTTAGTTTTACATTGGTTTAGACAATTAACATACATAATTTAATTTTAATTTTCCTTAAATATTTAGTAATGTAACTAATACTTATTAAACTTATTTTAGCATGATTTAGTACTTTTAAATTATGATCATTTTCATTATGACTTTGCATTATTTATTTTATATGATGATTTCATTATTATTTTTTATTGAATATTTTTGTGTCACCAGTACTAATCTCATATTTTGTGTTACTTTTTTAAGAAACACCTTAGATAATTGTATTTTGGTTGGACTAAAGAAATATTTGGAGCACAAGTTAATTATATGTTTGTATGCAAACTTTACCGAAAAAATCCGAGGTTTATTAGTTTGATTTGATTTAAAAATTTAAAAATTCGACACAATGGTTTGGTTTAGTATGTGAAAAACCCGAACCAACCTGAGGTTGAAAGACCCGAAAACATCTGAATTTTATTAGTTTGGTTTGGTTTATAAATTTAAAATTTTTACTACAAATGATTTGATTTAATATTTGAAAAACCCGAACCAACCCGATCATGTACACCCCTATTGTAAACTCGATGAAAGTTTTACAAGTAATATTTACTTGTTCTTTCACTTGAACTTCAAGTGATATGTTATTCATACCAGTTTTTCGCTTTCATTGCTTATTTTAAAAGTGCAAAATCTATCTATATATAATAGTAGGCAGAGGAAAAAGCACCACATGTCAGCACCACAAAAAACATATTTTTTAATCAATTAAAATTAATTAAATGGAAATAATTTTAAAACAATTTAAAAAATTATGGTGATATAACTGTAAAATTGTTTTTAATTAATACACATAATTTTATAATATTAAAAGCAGATTGTTAAGAAATCTATATATAATAGTAGGCAGAGGAAAAAATGTCACATGTAGCACCACAAAAGGCATATTTTTAATCAATTAAAATTATTTAAATGGAAATAATTTTAAATTTTTTTTAAAAATTATGATGATGTAACTGTAAAATTGTTTTTAATTAATACACATAATTTTATAATATTTAAAGCAGATTGTTAAGAAAATTAATTAAAAACAGTGGATCTTCAGAGGGAAAATGAGATAGTTTAGTTCCTTTCTTAAAATTTAAAATTTCATCTTGATCACATGCCTTATTTGAATAATATAAAAAAAAGCTTTCAGTCATAAAAATAAAAAATAAAAAAGAAGAAGAAGAAGAAGAAGCAGAACCACGTTCTTTATAGAAAAAAAGAAAGCTCTAGCCATGACAAAATACTAAATAATTAATTTAAAATTTAAACTTCAAATAATAACTAATCTTATCCCTAAAAACATTTAAACTTCATAAGCCATATCTATGAAAAAATATTACTCTTAACTACATTATCATCAACATCTTCTTAAACCAACTCTTCAAAATATAAATTCAAAAATGTGTAACAAAAATCACATTCAAAAATAAATAAATTTGATTGCACTTGAGATCATAAAAGAAAATTGAGTGGAAGTATAGTAGTGTATTGTATGTATGCATGTCTTCTTTCTAAATTATTTTAGGCCTAATACATAAACATGATCCTTAACTTGGCGTCAGTTGACAACTATGACCTTCAACTTTGGGTGTGCACAAGTAGACACTTAAACTTGTATAAAATTGAACAAATAGACACATTCGTCCTACATGGCACCCTACATGACAATTTTGTGTCCTACATGGCGTCCTATGTGTATTATGCCATGTAGGACACTCTACTTGTTCAATTTTATACAAGTTTAAGTGTCTAGCTACTTGTGCACACTCAAAGTTGGAGGACATAGTTATCTGCTGAAGTCAAGTTAAAGGTCATGTTTATGTATTATGCCATTATTTTATGTGAAATTATTTGATTATGGTTGAAGGCGAAGGACCACCATCCTCTCCAGTGCAACGAGGAAGAAGAAGAAACTAATGATAAAGAAATGGAGGAATTCTGAAGAATTTTATGATAGTGGACCATGTACGTCACCTTTTAATATTTTTGGTATATAAATTACTGCTATGATAATTGTTTCGTCGATTTAATACTTTGCATGACATTTAATATTTCCTTTTTTCATAATTTAGCCTTTTTCTATTCATTTTTATGCTAAATTAAACTAGTCTCTTTTTAAGTGATTTATTAGATTATTAGATGAATATACATACAAAACTCAATTACCATTTAAATTTGGTTGACGTTCCTTATTTATGTTGTTTTCATATTCTTTTAACGATTCAATATGTGTTTATATTTCCTTTTGAAAGAATAAAATTAATATAAATAATGATGATGATGATGATGAATAAATCAATTTGAATATTGACGGAGAAGAAGAAATACTTGAGATGATTCAAAAATGAAGATGCCGTCATACCTTAGGTAATTATTGATACAAATTTTTACTTTTTTTATTTTTTTTAAAAATGCACTTTCTTCCTTCTCCATCCTTCGTTGATATAAAAGTTATGCTAAAAAGTTATTAAATTTAATTGTAAAAGCTAATATGCTGCATTCACTCTCTAATTTGGATGAGATTAGATTTCATATAGTAATTGAAATTAGATTTCATATAGTAATTGAAATTACATTTGTTAAATTTAAGTAATGAAAGAATTTTGATTAATAAAATAAAAGTATAATAAGAATTTCGTATAAGTTTGAAAGTAAGAAGTTATATATTTATCTACATAATATTAGAAGATGAGTAATAGAGAAAGACAATGATTTTTTTTTTAAAAAAAAGGAACACATGACAAATGGTTAGCACAATAACACTAGATGTGAACAAGAAAATGAAAAACATATAAATACATAATTTCAATGTATAATAATTTAAATTTGAGATGAGAAAGTATTTTGAAATATAAAAAAATCATACTATATGAATAAGTTCATGTAATTGAAATCGTACTATATAAAAACAAAAATAAAAAAAATTAATCAATAAAAAAACTCTCGAAAACATATTCGAAAAAAAATAAAATTCAAATTAATATTTTATATTTTGGATTCAAATTAATATAACCTTATTTCTATTACATGTAAAATTCTATACGAGGAAAACTAACTAAACCATAGAACAAACAATATTTACAAAAAGAGTATTAGGGATAATATGAAAATTGTACAATAAATTCGCTTAAAACTAAAGTAACATAATGATTTAATACAAAAAATTTGTTATTAATAATTTTTACAATGAAGATTGTAGAACATAAATTTTGTTTGTACTAAAAGCACTTCACATAAATCATATTAATTTTTGTTCTTTAAATGTGTAATTTTTTTTTATAATTTAATTTTTAAGTAAAATAATCGCGCATCGCGCAGACATGTATACTAATTTAATTAACATAAGATCTTTTTGCTTTCTTATTTCTCTACTCATACCTCCATAATTTTTTTAAAGAACATCGCCTACTAACACTATTTGTTTGAATTGATGTCTTTTACTAAAATGACTAACCAACTTGAGGTTTTAGTATCATTTTCAACACTTAAAAACCTATTAAGAGTTGAAAATGATACTAAAAGCCTAGGTTGGTTAGTCATTTTTCAATTAATGACAGTGTAGCTGTTGCACATAACTCAACTATTTATCATACGTACTCATCGTATAAATAGGACTTATCACATATATGTGGTGGCTCTTATTTTTTATTTTTCCTCAAAAGATTGACCCTATCCATTCGATTAATATTGATCTGCACCACACAATCAAAATAATATAGATTTTAGATTAATAGTATCACATTCCTCATAAATATAAATGATAACAGAATGATCCATCTCATTTTTTTAGATTAGAATCCCTGAAACGTCTGAACCATATATTTAGGAAAGAATTGAAATTAATTAAGCAACGCCTATGATGGTGGATCATCAAATCAAAAGTGGGAAGCAAAGAGTCTTTTAAGTCAAATATCAATCCTTCTAGAGAGAAAAAATGATAGCGATTGTGTTGAAAAAAATAATCACCCCTAACTAACTATATAGTATATGTATCTACAATACCATCAAATTGTGTTAAAAATTGATTGTTATAATATTTAATCATATAGGACTTTTAAAATACACCAACATCTTCGATTCTTGAAATTTGATGCAAGTGTGAACGTAAACGTATAAAGTAGGAAAATCAGTGCATTATTTTGACCACTTGTATATAGACCACCTCTCCTTTCTACTCAAACTATTTTCTCATTACAACAAACAATTCAGAAACAAAGAAAAAAAAGGGCAAAAATGTCTAGTTTTTCAGATAAAGATAGATGTGTTTGGGTAAATGGCCCTGTTATTGTTGGTGCTGATCCATCAGGATTAACTGTTGGAGCTTGTTTGAAAGAACAAGGTGTCCCTTGTGTTAGATTGGAACGATCTGATTGTATTGCTTCTTTATGGCAGCAAAGAACTTACGATCGATTAAAGCTTCACCTACCTAAACAATTTTGTCAATTGCCCAAATTCCCATTTCCTGAACATTACCCTGAGTATCCTTCTAAGAGACAATTCATCGAATACCTTCAGTCCTATGCTACACAATTTCAAGTTGTTGTTGTTGGTTGTGGATATTCCGGGATGGAAGTATCACTTGCTCTTTGTAACCATGATACTCAACCATCAATGGCCTGTCGTAGCGCGGTAAGTTATTCATACTATGTATTCAGCTTTTAGATAAGTTGTGTTAAGATGTCCCACATCAGTAGAGGAATGAGAATTTGATCTCCTTATATGAGCTAACTTTTGGGGTTCAATTAGGCCTATGTGACATATATTAACAAAATGTTTTCAGAGTTAAAGATTTCTAATAATGCTTTTTTTTTTTGTAATATTAAGGTTCATGTTTTAGCAAGAGAGATATTTGGGAAATCCACTTTTGAGCACACTCAAGGGAAAATCCCTGTTCTTGACATTGGTGCTTTGGAGAAAATCAGATCCGGGAAAGTTAAGGTTTTTCCTGGAATCAACAAGTTTTCATGTGAATTTGAGTCAGTTGTTGGCTACTACAGCAATGCTCCATATTGGCTAAAGGTGAGAAAATGTTGTATTGATTTTAAATAATAAAAAGAAAACATAGAATTGAAGATTCTTTAACAATCGTCTTATTTTGTTTTACAGGAAAGTGAATTGAAAGATTACCCAAAAGCACAATATCCTAACAAGTGGAAGGGAAAATGTAGAGTTGGATTCGAAAAGAGAAGGCTGGCAGCTGGTGCTTCTGCATTCATTAGGAAAGGACAAAACTCTGCTCATAGAATTTCCTTTAAATTTTAAAACACTATTGTGGAGGTTGTAGTCGATATGATATCGATAAACATATTTACCTTACCTTTATTGTTCACTTTTGAAAAAGAAAGTTATAAATTCTAGTGGAAGTCTTCTTTGTTTGTTGAAAATTTATCAACTCATTTGACATACAAATTCTGCTTTACACACCCTTTCTACACTTATCTGTTATACTAAATGCTTTTCCTTGAATTAAGGCAGAAACAAGTCCTTGCTTTTTCTCTTTTTCTGCTTATAATTATAAATAGGATATCTTTCGGTGCTTCTACCTTTTTGAGTAAGAAAAAAAGGATTTAAAATATTGGGTTCAAGGATTTAGTTGACAAATGGTTAAGTATGAACATTTAGACTTTAGAATATAAATTCATACAAGTATAAGGGTTCATTAGATCATTTCACTTAAAAAGTTATACCACCAGAAATGAGAAGTCAGGGGATGAAGTAGGTCACCCTCCACCCCCGCCATCATATGTGATATATAAAAACTGAAGGCTAGATTTTGTTTGATACAACTATGCATCATCAAGTGCAATCTTGAAGTTGAAATTTTTTTCTTAACGGGTTAATCGATAGCCTAATAATAAATTAATTAATTATATTTATATTATTTGGTAAATAAAGTCTTTGACTTAGGATTTCATACTTTTAGTACTGGCTATCTAGAACTTTCGGTTATTCTAGAATATGTTGGTGTTTATTTTTGAGCAAGATGCAATCTGTCATCTCGTGAGCATGGTTTAATTGGTTTTTCACCTTGTTTCTAAGTAATTTTCAATTCTTTATTTTTGTTTTAAATCTTAACAGTTAAACCGATAATAATCAATAATCGATAAACTAGCATGTCTACAAACCAATAAAAAATAAATCGAACCAATAAACTTCAAAAGCGAATCTAACCGAGCGATACACATGCCTATTCAAATGTCATTGAAGAGTACGAAAGGTTGCATTTGTCCATTTTTGTTCAGTCTCACTATTTATATATAGTAGTTAGTTTATCTACAAGTAATATTTCATTTCCAAAAAGTGCATGGTTGGGTAAGAAATTGAAATTTTCATATTTTCAGTCACTTAGATCAAGCTTATAACCAAATTAAAATAACTCACATATTCCATCCTTAACGTGAAAGATGTCATTTCTCCTCTTTCTCTTGTTAACCTATTTGTCTCTTGATTGTATTGGTTGACAAACTTGATTTGCTATTGCGTTTGAAATTCAAATCGTGATATATATTAGATTATAGATTTTGTTATATTTGAATGGTGAAAATTAAATTAGAAGGATCGCTCACTATTATTGAACAAGCTCGAAGAAGTGAGTTTGAACTTTAAATATATCTGTGAGAAATTTGAAAATAATCTATGACGGTTTTCTACAAAATTTGAATACATTTGTGGGGACTTGGATAGGTTTTGAACAAAAATTTGCAACTAGAAATCACAGGAAAATTTTGTTCTTGTAGTTAATGACATAATATACACTTGTATATAAGGTGGATACATTTTTGTACAAGATATATGCATTGTTCATACGTGTTTATACATACTCCCTCGGTCCCTAATTACTTGTCCACTTTTGAATTTGACACACTTATTAAGAAAACAATAATTGATATAAGTGAGTTTACCATTTTACCCATATTAATTATGAAGTTAATGAATTAAAAATTTAAGATTTTTAAGAAGTTCTACCTTTTTCAAAGTAATTAATTGAGGGTATAATAGGTAAAAAATTTTTTGTCCTTTCTTGATTTGCCAAAATTGACAAGTAATTAAGGACAACTAAAAAAGGAAAAGTGGACAAGTAATTAAGGACAGAGGGAGTAATGTATAAGGATGTATAAATACTGTTTCAAAGTAAAAATAGTTTTGCAAATATAAACTAAAAATTGCTAATGTGCAAAAATTGTGTTGGATAATGTATTTTTGAAAGGATGAACGTTGACAACATGCTTTAAAAACATGCAAGTAAGGTTAGATCTTTTGAGTCCTGTCAATAAAAAGATACATACACAATCATTGGGTGGATAGGACAAGTTTGTAGTTGAATTTTTAATAATATAATTTAATGGAAAAATAGACATGTATCTGAAAAGGAAGAAAGTAGAAATTACATTTTGCAGAATTTGTGTTTTTGGGACCTCATGAAGATGCTTTTCTTAAATACTTTCAAAGAATTAACCACACGTCCTCCATGCCCTCACCTCACCTATTAAGAGTTTTGGGACCTTAATATTTATTCATTTATTTGGACCACCAAGAAAAGAAAATAAGAAATAAGGAATATAATCAATAGTGCTAAAAGTTAAAAGCAAATTTCTTGTCCCAAAGATAATTAGGTTTTGATTAAACAAATGATGTTTTAGAGCCATCAAATGAAATGTTTAATGGCAAGATATTTAATTAATACCCCCGTCATCAATTTTTACTTATCCACTATACTATTTTGGAATGTTTAACAATACTTGTCCAGTTTATAAAATCAATGAATAATTTACCATGTTGTGTCTATTTTATCCTTGCTACTCCCTCTGTCCACTTTTAATTGTCATCTTGCACTCTTCGAAAGTTAATTTGACTAATTTTCAAAGTGAAATTATATTACATTAATTTGATATTTTAAACAAAAAAAATTAGATATTAAAAAACTATAAGAAAAGTACTATAAGTTTCAATTTTTGCATATCAATATGATGAAAAAATACATCATAAAACGTTAGTCAAAGTTATTATCGTTTGACTCTAAAAAAGGAAACTATGACAATTAAAAGTTGACGGAGGTAGTATTAAACACTATTCATTTTCAATGTTTATATGACTTGTACTTAATATGGGTGATTTAGTAAAATTATCCTTATCATTTAGTGCTTCTTAGAGGTGTCAAATGGGCAGGTTGGGTTGAAATTGAAGATACTAAAATGGGTTGAAATAGAATTTGGGTTGGGTTCTGATCCGCCCAAGTTTACTTTGGGATCAAATAGGTTGGGTTCAAATGGGCTTAAAAGCGGGTTGGGTCTTGACCCGCTTAATCTCAATTAATTTTAATATATTGTTATTTAAGTTTTATAACCATAATTTGAATTTCAACTCAAGAAAATTTTAAAAAGAAGTTACAATTGGATAGATAAATCCTAAAAGATATAAAATAGATAGTAACTCATACATTCAATATAGTAACAACATTACATCAATGAAAATTAAGAGTCTTAAAACGGGTTGAAATTGGAGATTAAATTGGGCTCAATTGAGGATTTCTTAAAATGAGTTTCAGCTTGATGGGTTGAGATTGAACCCAATTCAAATTATCTTGAGCCCAATTCTTAAAATTATTGGGGGGAGGGGGGGGGAGGATTGAGCGGGTTACCTATAATTGGGCTCACTGCTTCTTAATCCTTGCGTTAAGTCAATAATGGACAACAATTGTCTACGTATATATACATTACTCCACTTAGCACTAAATATGTAATTGGTCCTGTTCCATTCCCAAAACAACAATATTCAAACCACAATTTTTACTTCCACATGGATAATATCAACTCCATGATTTTCAATTGAATATTTGTTGCTATCTCACTATTAATTATTCACCAAATATTAACTACATTTACTTCTTTGTTAAATTTCTCAACTTTGCTTTCTTGGACTAATAATTGGGAGTTAATATTGGGCCTATCTGGGCCAGTTGTCATTTCAATTTCAAGAATTCAATCACTACGGAATACGGATTTGAGTAGTGAGTACTACCTGTTCTCCATATACCTCTCCCATCTATGGACCGCTATAATAATATCTCTCCCCTTGTATTGACATTTGATGGTGCTTCTGGTTGAAATATGTGACCATCTCATCTAAAAGTTTAAGCTGGAGCCAAGCACGTGGAAATGCCTTTGCATGCTCTGATATCATGTTGAAGCATGTGATCATCTCATCTAAAAGCTTAAGCTATTAGATATAACTCACTTTAATTAGTTAATTATATTCTCAACGTTCCTGCCACGTGGTTTAGTCATGGCTTCTTTCTCAAGTTTTACCATAATCGGTGAAAGAGTTTTACAAGTAACATGTACTTGTTCTTTACTTGCTTTCACTGAATTTTCCAGAAGTGCAAAATTTAATTACCATTAGATTTTTTTGCTTTATTTTTTCCCCTAATTCATACCTCCATAATTCTTTTCTTTATAAAAAGGAAAACGTTTGATGCTATTTGAGTGAACTTTTTCAATAATATGTTCCATTTTGAGATTTGTGTAAATCGATGACTTCTGAGTGTTAGAAAATGATACTAAGGCCCAATAAGAAGTTGGTCATTTTCCAATAATTAATGACAATGTGGCTATTGCACATAACTCACCTATACTTGTCATACGTACTCATCGTATAAATATGATTTTTATCACATTTATATGGTGACTTGTATTCCCTTTCTCCTCAAAAGATTGACCCTATCCATTCGATTAAGATTGATCTAGATATTACTATCAAAATAATAATTCATGTTCATTGGTCAAATTAATTAATCAAAATAAACTAATTCATGTTTATTGATTGAAAACTTGACTTTAAGTGAACACTAAATAAGTGTACAATGGTAAACTAACCTAGTTTCTTAAGAGATGCGAAATCTAAAATGGTGACAACTAAATAAGAAGAGAGGGAGTAGTACATTTCAAATGACTTATTACTCCCTCCGTCCCTTTTTAGTTGTCCACTTTAGAAATGACACACAGATTAAGGCAACAATGATTAGCACAGTGAAGTTACAATTTTACCCTTATGACAATTTTTCACTTCAAAATTACAACCACTTATTTGAATTCAAGTGAAATAAATTGGAGGGAAACAACATACACTTTTACAATTTTCAAGAAGTGTAAATAAGGGTATAATAGGAAAAAATTTGTTGTCCTTTCTTGATTTGTCAAAATGGACAACTAAATAGGGACAACCAAAAAAGGAAATATGGACAAGTAAATAGGGACGGAGGGAGTAATTCGTTGGAGAGACGTAGCTAGGATTTCCACAGAATGAGTACACTATTATCAAAAGGTGGATTTAAGATATAGAAATTTGATTGATTTGATTTTTAGATTTTATTACAAAATCCGTTTAACTTTTGTGTGCTATATTATCTAGTATACCTAATTTTATCACTAAATTTGAGACAACGCTATATTTTGTGTCAAACGTATTGAGATCGATCGATTAAACTCATTGATTATATGCTATATCGTCCAATACAAGACTACTAGGTTTAACGTACACATTTGATTGAATTATATAAATTTTTATGATGCTTAAAAGATAGAAATTTCTAATGCAATAGACTTGAATATATAAATATATATATAGTAATTTTCCAGAGAAGCCCCTTAATCCACCAATCGTTTCAAGTCACTGTTTTTTTTTTCGTTTCCTAGTTGATATTCGATATCCACATTGGAATCTTAATTAAATTTAAATCGCGCACCACACGGCCCATTCTAAGAGTGACACTCCCAATATGATTATCTCGTTCGTAAACTAAAGAAACTCGATCATACCATGAATGAGAGACTAAGAGAAGGGAACTTTGTATATTTCAGCTTAAAGAAGAAGCGTACATATATAAGAGAATAACTATTTATATAATAACTATTTATATATCTATCTCTTATAGTTTTGAAACTAACTTCTAAAAGTTAGTTATAACAATTTTTTACTTAAATGACTAAACTGACCTTTCTATTTCTAACTAACATCAACACTAATGTCACCTACTTATATCACAACAATACCCAAAGCTGAAACTCGAGATATTCTGAGTCATTATTATTTGTACTTGGTATACACTTTTATCAATTGATTTCAAAAGTAAATCAGATATATCAAGATATAAATCATTATTTCATTTCTGTTAAATGATGATAAGATAATCACAATTCACAAATATTTTTTTAAATTCGAGTACTCTATACTATTATGGATCTAACACTTAATTTTTATCAACCTAGTTTGGAGCCGAATCGCGTTTCTCGCTATCTTTTTCTTAATTTTGACTTTGCTATTATTTTAAAAAATATATTTAGTGGAGAATTAAGTCCAGTCACAGATCATATAGTCATTATATTTAAAATTGGATTATTATTTTTTTGTCAGTATCTACACAACAGTCCAAAAGCATTTCTTGGTCAATATCACGTAAACAACTTAATTTGTTTTTTTTGCCACTTAATCATTTAGAGGAAAGAAATAATAATACCCAATTGTTATTAATTATTTTAATTATTACATGATGAGTCTTGGTGGAGAGATTAAATAAATGAAAGAGGTTTGGTGAAGAGAACATTTATAATTAATTTGAATTAGTAATTAAAGAAGGTAAGATGATTATGTGAGATAGCACATGTTATCATAAATCATAATTAGTTTGACTATTTTCTTGCTAATAGTCGTTATGAAGTCTTAATGCCATTTCCATGTGGTATCATGTGTTATTTCATTATTTTTTTTTTAAAATTCCCTTAAATCTTTATGTTAATTTTGGTCAACTTCTCTTCATGTTCTAAAATAAGTAAGTATTATTGGCATTATATTATTTATGTGGTTACGGTTATTACCGTTATATTGTTAGTTATATTCTTTTTTTCTATTTTCTTTTCTTTTTGTTGGTTTACAATGGCAGTTCTCTCATGTGAGGATTTTTTTTTATTATTATCTTTGACTGCATTAAATGATTTGGAATCTCATAGATACATTTTAGAAAAAAGATTAGGATTTAAACTTAAGTTGTGTCATATTTTGTCTTATATCTCTCCCCAATACTACTTCGATCTACCTTTTTCTCTTCTTGCATCCTCTATAACCAATCCTTCACACATTCGTGCATCTACGCGTCTCCTCTTCACATGTCCAAACCATCTCAATCTTTCCTCAACTTGTTCATCACAGATGACATTCCCATCATATCCTGGATATCCTCATTTCTAATCTTATCGCTCCTAGTATGACCACACATCCACCTCAACATCCTCCTCTTAGCAACATGCATGATCTGGACATGCCTTTAAGTTTTGACAGTACTTTTTTTTATCACACAAGACTCCAGAGGCAAACCTCTACTTTATCCACCCACACCAATATGATGTGTAATATCGTTGTCGATATTATTATGCTATTTTATTTCATTATTTACTCAATATATTCAATTTGTCATTATTTTATTTCTTGCTTGCTTAATAATTTATCTGTCTCAATTAAAAAAAAACACTTCTAATCCTTTAAATCTCTCATACAAATTTAAATATATATATATATATATATATATATATATTTAGAATAAACAATTATCTCTATTTAATATAAGTAGATGGATTTCTTCGTCTTAAATTTTGTACAATAATTAAAAGTGTGTTAAGTTTTGAATTCCTAAATTAACATTCTTTTTCAAAAATATTAACCTTTTAAGCTAAAATGCCAATTAAAATAAAAACGGATGATATTAATTAAGTTACTAACAAAACTATTTTTGCTCAAAAAAATATAGTTTACAGCACACAGAACAAAATCTTTGTCTATATAACTTTGTAGGCGCTAGAACAGTTGGAATATCTTGATGATAATTAGGTGGAGATATTTAAATTGGATTATTACAGATCACCAACTTTTACTCTTTTGGAATATATACACTCCATCTATCTCAATAATTTTTTTTCCGACATACTTCTTAAGAAAACAATAATTGAAGAGTTAATAATTTGATCTATTTATTATACTTTTATTTGAGATATAAATTTTTTTTATTAAATATTTTTTTTATAATTTGAGGTATTTATAATCATCAAATAACAATTATATCCTTAAGAAAACTATTCATTCCTAAAAATAAAATATTCTGTTTTTACTAACGTATCCTTAATAAATACTTTAAAAAGATATAACTCTTTAATAATTTCTTTATTTAAATAAGAATTAAATTGATAGAACATTATTGCGTCTGCTTCTTCTTGATCATGTGAAACACTATTTAATTTAAAACAAAATGAAAAATTAAAAACACCATATTTTTATGCGGAGAGAGTACTATTAAAGATAAAATGAAAAAAAAATACAAGTAATTGATTTTGTCTTGAATTTCTAAAATGAAAAATATTAATCTAAAATATAACTATCTTTATTAATTTCGAGGCGACAAATAATTTACGATTAAGGGAGTAACATATTAACCAACAAAGTGAAAATTCACTAAGACAATCAACCATGTTACTACGATTTTTCAAGAGGAAGAAAATTAAAAACCTTAATAATTTCATATTTTGAGGAGGTGTCATAAATGAAAGTGTAATTAAAAAAGGATTTTGACTTTCTAAAATTAGGAAGTGATGGATCCCATTTGTAAGGGTTCACATGACATGGATAAACAAACCCTAAATTACTTGTTATCAAAGGAAAAAATTAAAACCATCCACTGGAAATTAAAACTTATGGACGGTTGGAACCATATATTAAACATAACATTGTAATTAATTAAGCAACGCTATGATCGATCGGCCACATGAAAACTAACCACATATATAATTAAACCGAGACGATTAATTCATTATTATAAATATATGCCATGTGCTCACTTGTTCTTAAACCAACTCCCCACCTCGTTAATTATTTATTAATTTTCTTGTAAGTATAGTTAACAATGAACCTAACATTTTCGATTTCTGCGTTGTATAACTAAAACTATAGTATTTTTTAAATGTATAAGTTATGGTTACATTTAATGTTATACCATCTTGATGGGATAAAATTGTAGAGCATGCATGTATCATTTGGGATTCCACGTAAAATGTTGTGCAAGTTGGCAACAACATACTTGTATCACAATTGACAACGTAACGACCCCTTTTGTTTAAATGACCCTTCTCTTATTAACATATTCATTTTAATTTTTGCCCTTTTGAACTTAATAATTAGGATGCTTAATTAGTCTTAAATAATACTATAATATTGTTATAATCGTTATTCATTTATAGCGTTAGGAGATCAAATTTTATTGATGGTTTATATAGAGGCACATTTGTCCATAGTAGGCTAGCCGATGTACTTGTTCCTCTGGCGGAACCACCTTGTGGCCAGAGATTCGAACTCCTTTAGTAGAAAATTATATTTTATATATAGTTAAAATAATTGTTTTTTTATATATATAATCTTATTCGATTAAGATTTGAATCTACTTTTTCGGATTTTGAATTTCTTAATGAAAATTCCGACTTTACTGTGAGTTGCGAAAGTTTTAAAATTGGTCAAGCTCAACTGCTTCTCTCCATCCAAAAAGCATACTAATTGGGAAACTAAAATTATTAAAACCATGGAATGTATATAGAGGGCCAGGGGCGGCACCTCGGCTTTAGAGTTAAATAAATAATTAATCTATGTTCAACTCAAATATAAAATAGGGATACAATATTATACTACATATTACTATTAGTTGAAAAAACGAAAAAATAAAAGAAACTAAGCTGCCAGGTGCAGTGCTTCTAACATGGTATCTAGATGACTAATTACACTGTTAATATTTTATTACTCTGTTCCATTCTTCTAAAAATAATTTATTTAAATTTTTTTTCCTAGAAAATAAGATAAATTTTTCCCCAATTTTTATCCTAATTTTAATAAATATGTTGAAAGAAAAAAATAGTAAAATAAAGATTAAGAAATAAATTAGAATGATTTAATTCAATTAATTTTTTAATTAATACTTTTTAAGAGGAAAATGGATAAAGAGAAATACAAGCTAGTAGAATTAAATATATATTTTCATGGAATTATAATATAAGGTTGTTTGAAACGGCTTTACCGACTTGAATAACAGAATTAATATCTATATTAGAGAATTGACTTTGTAATAAATTGTAGAGGAAGGAATAAAATCAGAAGGAGGAATTAAATGTGGTGAGCCACATTATTATTATTCCTTGTTAGTAGAGTTTTTTTGTTCACGTTCTCTTCCATGTGATAAACCTAAAAATAGGATCTTCAAAATGACAAAATTAATTAGTAATATCTCCACCAAATTCTCTTTCTAATAATCTTCTTATTTCATCTCTCCCTTCCTCTTCTTTTTAGTATTTGTTTTAAAATACAAGGATTATATTCGAAATTAAATCATATTATAAGGGTATTCATGTAATACTACAAGAGTTTTCATATTAAATAATTTTCCCATGTTAGTTTTCAACCTCACCACCAATCCCGAATTGGGACCCAACTCTCGACCTCAACCTGGAACTAGATTCCCGACACTGACCCTGACCTCGAATCTCGACTCCTGACCCCAACGTCTTAGGACCAAACTTTCGACCCCAACCTCGACTCCCAACTCCAACCCTAACTCCCCAACCCTTGACTCCCGACCCTACCCGAGATAGATTCCTAAGAACCTAATCCAGGAACCAACTCTCAATTCCCGACCCAAGACACAACTTCTAACCCCGCAACCTGGGACCCGATTCCCAATATTGATCCTGGCCCGATATCCGACTCATGCATGACCCCTATCAGAAACCTGACTCCTGAAATCTTAATCCATGAATCGACTCCGGACTCTCGATCCCGACCCTGACTTGAGACTTGACTTGCAAGACCCTGACCCAACCCAATTCTTGAGCTCGAGACTTGACTCTTAACCTCTCGACTACCCAACCTGAGATATGACCCTGACTCAAGATATGACCCCGACCCGACCTCAATCACAATTTGGAACTCAAAATTAGACCTGACCTCAACCCCTAGTCACGACTTAGAAATCTACCCAACCTCAACTTAGAGTCAACTTTGGGTCTTGGCTCGAAGTTGAACTTGATTATATTCAAGATCAGGTTTTTGATTAGGTCTCGAATCAACAACAAGTCCCAAGTTGTGGATGGGATTGCTTGTCGATTCTCAGGTTATGATTTGGCCAGAATCAAGCCGAGGATCAAGTTTTGAGGCGGAATCACAGTCAGGGTTGGAGGTCGGGTCCAAAGTCAAGATTAGAATCGTATCGCCAATCAATGTTGGGGTCAGATTAGATCTTGGATCTAGATTGGGGTTTGGGTCCGTATATATTAAAGGGTGGGGTCTAGCTCAAGTGTCATAATATTATTTTCAAATTATACATAAATGCTCTTGAAACAATTATTTTTTTCATAATCGAACAACATAAAATAATTAAAGAAATAAACTTACTTTTTAGAAAAATATTCCTAGGATTTTGTAAAACAATATTTTCCTTCGTACTAAACACAACGAGTTATATGTAGCCATTTTAACAACTTCAAAAAGTGGTAATGGAGAAATATATTGGTACGTAGATGGATTACACTTTGAGGAAAGACAAATTCGACAGATGATAGTGCTAATGATTGTTACTATATACTCCATTTATCAAGAGAAAAATAATAATAAAAAGAACAAAACAAAATATGGAAACAAATATTCCATGAATATAATTAAGAGCAAATCGATAAATGAAGGATTTAGTGAGTCACAATAGATATCTAAACAAGAAAACGTTTCTATAATGAGGATTCTCTAAATCTTTCACCACTTTAAAAAAAAATTCTAATAGATTTGCTAAGATTTCTTCTACTTTTCTAATTTTATTCTTAAGATTAAACTTTAATTTCTCTAATAATCATTTCTTGTAATAAGGTTCTCAATTCTCATGGTGCCATGTGATCCACCTTTTTCAATGGAACTAATTACATGATTTTAGATGGAGAAAGTGAATCGTAATATTCCCTGCCTGCCCCTCTCACCTCACTAGACTTAACTAATGTATCTTATTAATTTTAGTTTTTCTTATTATTGAAATAATAATTATTTTAGTAAGCATAACAGCTGAATAGAATAAATACATGATTGTGTATTGAATTAATGGAGATTCCAACCAAAGTTCATTCAGGCTATGTTAGACCAAAAGAAATTAAAAGGGTAATTTTGTATTTTCTCCTTTTTCCTCAAGAGTAATATACACAACACAAGTATATAAATCCTTCATTTTCTTCAATGATTGAAATGACCAACTTATATATAATACTCCATTTGTCCCAATTTATGTAACCCATTCAGATACTAAAATTCAAACAAGTTTATTTTTTATCGTAAATTTTCATATTTCTTTTAAATATTTTGAATTGTTAATTTTTGTGACTTATAGTACTTTTTTTTTATGTAGTTTACAAATATATAAATTTCATTTCAAAAAAATTAAAGATTTCATTCGCAAATTTCTGATCAAACTTTAATTGTTTGACTCTCGAAAAATGAAAAATGTCAGACCATAGAGAATTATAATTGACATTAGTATATATACTAGGTTGGTTGAATAATTCTGGAATATCTGTTAGTGAAATGACTAATGATCAGTAGGGAATTAAATATAAATAACAAATCATTTAACAACATTATGCATTAATTGATTTTGGGGTGGAGAGAGAATAAAGTAGTATTCATGTATTATATTGAACCTAACTCCATAATTAATAGTATGCCTTGAAGCACCATTTATAGGAGATAATACTTGGCTAGTAGTTGACCAAGAGGAAGTTTTTAGACCAATGAAGAAGACCTTGATTTGTAGGGTTACCTAAATAATTAATCATGATCATCACAATAATTAATTACTATTTATGTGGTGGGATGGAGATGGAACTCTACTACTTAAGAGGTGGCATGGCATCATATAGATAATTCAAGGATTAATAAATCCTTCCATCATTTATTAAATTCATTATGGATCCTTAATCCCATATACTAATTAATTATTAGGGAGTAAAGTAACCTGTGTCAAACATTCCAATTAATTAATTAATTATGCTAAACAGTTTCTATTTTCTTGGTTTATAGAGATTTTGTCTGAATATTACTTACATTCTACTGCCAATGCTTCTTCCTCCCTTCCGCGAAAGTACATTTTGGTGGCTTCACACAAAATCTAATTTTCAGTTTAAAAACAAGAAAATCTATCCTTCTAGGGGAAAACTATAGTATAACCTTGCATAGAATCTTTCTATATTTCCACCACCCTCAACTCAAAATTACATGTTAAAATGATGTAATTCGGTCGTATACAAATATAGTAATTCAAATAAGGTTGGGGTCGATTCCCATAGGGAATAAGGAAAATACTACAAATTAGACGAATATAATAATAGATTGACAGTCTGATTTCTATTTCGTAAAAGTAGAATAGATTATTTTTAAAAAAAATAAAGACTAAAATTGCAGTAATAACTTTGAGTTTTAAATATATAATTAAAGAAATAAGGTTGTATCTCCATAATGGAATGCACCATTCTCAGGTTTCATGCAATTATAGATAATCGTGTTTCTAGAATGCACTCAATCTGCAGTAATTCAGTGATGTTTCATAGATAAAGACGATAATGATCTCTAACAACTTTTACTCTTCTTTTCTTATTTGTGTCTTTTTTTATACTCTCTTTGTCCCTAATTACTTGTCCATTTTTCCTTTTATAGTTGTCCCTAATTACTTGTCCATTTTGACAAATCAAGAAAGGACAATTTTTTTTTACCTATTATACCCTCAATTAAATGATTAAATACTTTGAAAAATGTAGAACTTTTCATCCACTTCATAATTAATAGGGAAAAATGGTAAACTCACTATGTCATTAATTGTTTTCTTAATTGGTGTGTCAATTCAAAAGTGGACGAGTAATTAGGGACAGAGAGAGTATATAGATTATACTCTCTTAGTAGCTCTGATACATGTTTTAGATTAGCTCCTTGGGAGGATTTTCGGGTATTTTTCAAAAGCTTTTTGTTGAAAATTAAGGTTGAGATTTGACTCTTTCATTTTATCAAGGTAATATTGCAACACCCTAGAAAATTTTTGAGCTAAGACTTGAACCATCCTTCATTGTGAGTAGGATTTTACTGAGGAATTTAAATTTCTTAGTGTTAAGGTCACTAGATGTAGAACCTTGAGTTTCAAGAAGAACTAAAGAGAGTTCATTCAAATCATTCTTAAGTTCCTTTAAGTTTTGGGTCAACTTCAAACGACCATAACTCTCAATACCGAATGAGTTAGGTTGCCCATAAGATATCAAATGAAAGGTCTTTGAATTATCTTTCCAACTCCACCGAGTTTTCTAAATTTTGAGCTCGTATGAGGGAGATATGCCCTTTTCATGAAGCCAAGCTGTCCAAATAAGGAACGTTACCCGAAAATATTAAGGGGTATTTTGGTCTTTTCCTTACCCAATCAGATTTAATTCATTTTTAGTAAGGTTTTAGGGGTCTAATCTGATTAGGTTCAGTTTTATAATCCCTAGGGTTTTAGTTGAAAGTTTAAGAAGAGAAAAGAAAAGAAAAAAAGAGAAAAGAGGAAAGGATCAAGGCGTTTGTTGAGATTCTTGAGAGTTGTTGCGGATTTTCGCCATGGATTCGATTCCTAAGAGGTATGTAAGCTTTCATAGTGTTGGGTTTGTTCACCCACACACCAATCATGTTAATTTCAGCGAAATTTGTTCTAGAAAGTTGAAAGTTTGGTGTTCTTGAAATTGACTTTCGTTCTTGAGTTTAGATGAGATTGTTGAGTTCTTGAGGAAATCATGTCGATTTTCGAGTCGTTTATGAATAGAATATTGTGTACATATATTGGGTATATGAATCTAAAGAGAAATTGAGAAAAAAGAGTCGAATTTAGGCGAATTAGAGTTAGAAAACGAAGAAGGAAAAAGTCGGACGAAACTGGCAATAACCCAGTCCGCGTCGCGGACCTGCCCCCTTTTTCATAGGATTTTTCTCTGCGTCGTGGAGAGGTCGGGACCCCTCTGCCTCAAAATTTATTTCGCGACCAAATAATAAAATGCATCTCCGCGTCGCGGACTTGCTTCCTGACAGTGATTTCTTGATCGTTTCTCATGTTTAACTATCTAAAAGCACTCCTAATCATCACGATATCTTTCCTATCGATCACAACCTTGAATTCATAAATCAAATGCAAGGTAGAGTTGAGAGTCAAGTTTTGAGAGTTCTTTCAAATATTTTTGAGAAAGTCCCTTTGAGTCTTTTTGAGGAATCTTTTACAATTTCTAATAACTAGTTTCAAGACTCGAGCAAATGAGTATGAGAATGAGGAGAATGTATTCATCAGTCTACTTTATCATCACAAGATCCTTCATAGCATGAACCATAACTCTTGAATTCGTAATTCACATTGAAGAGAGAGTTAGGGGTAGAGTTCAAGAAAGTCTTTGAGTTCAATTGTGAATCCTTTGAGATCAACTATCGATTTGAACTAAGTTTTGAGCAAGTGAGTTTGAGTACCTTTGAGTATCTTTGAGAGGAGTAGTATATTCAAGTTCTAAGTCTTGAGTATTAAGTTCCTAATCCCTTTTGAGATGTTATTCCTAATCATGGAACTACTACATGTTACCCATGAAGCCCTTGAGTTGAGTTGTTCATGCCCATAATTCCGCATGAACCCTATGAGGTGAGCAGTCTAGAGATGAGTAGTATCATTGAGTCTTGTACTGAGGTTCTTTATTTCTATTAAGATCCCTAAGTTGAGTCTTCATCTTCATAATTCCACATGAACCTTATAATTTGAGTTATAAATTTTAAAAAGCTTTTAAAACCAACACTTGAGTTCTTACTGTGTTTTGAGAAAGTAAACATGAGTTTTAAGAAAAGAGTTTTCTAAAACATGATTAGTATGACAATTGAGTATGACATCAATGTATGAGCAGTATGATATCTAGATATACCATCAATGTTTATGCAGTATGACTTCTCGAGTCATCAATGATCATATCATAATTTGATTTTTGAAATATTTTTGAGAAAGAGCAGAGTTGAGTACACATGGGAACTAAGTATTCCCAAGAGTATATGTTTTCATATTTAAGATGAGAGGAAACTGAGATTTCCACAAGAGTTTTGAGCAGTTTGAGTACCATTTCTTTTAAGAGAAAGATTTTTGAGTAATTATCAAAAACCACAGAAAGAGTTATGTTTTTAAACATATGAGCTAGTTATATTTTGGGAGAAGTATTGAGCACCGATTTGGGGACGAGCTTGAGTTCAGATAATTCAAAGTCTCCATAAACCGTGTAACCAGCATGGGTAGAAAAGGGTCATACTTTTTAGATGATTTCTTAGTGTTTTTTAGCATAGACTAGTGGATCCACTTAGTAGTTAGGTTCTATACCCCCCAACAAGGTATAAGACGACTCTGGCAGCGTGAGGCAAAACGTTGTATCATCACATAACTCATAGTGATGGTTGTCAGTTAGAGAAACTGCCACAAAGATATTTTGTATTCTTATATACACAGAGTTGATTTTATATTTTCATATACAAACAAAGTTTATATTGTATCCTTGCACTAAGTTACTATTGAATTTTTTAATACATTGAGTTGCTTTCTACTGTTTTAAAAGTTTTTCATATATTGCATTTGTATTGTTGCTTTATATTGAGTTGAGTATCTAAAGTTTAATATCCAGAGTTGAGTATCCAGAGTTGAGTACCCTGAGTTGAGTACCCAGAGTAAAGTATCTTATAATTGAGTTGAGTCTTATTTCACTGAGTTGAATATCTTATTGTTGAGTTGAGCCTTATTTCACTAAATTGAATATCTTATCCTTGAGTTGAGTATCTTATTCTTAAGTTGAGTTTAGTAGTGAGTTGAGAAGAGATAAGTATGTTTCCTTTTTATCAAGTTCAAGCTTATGTTTATGCTTTATAATTCCCCTTACATGCTCGTACATTCCATGTACTGAGTCATTTGACCTGCATCATATACAGGTATTCAGGATCATTAACAGATGCTTCGTTGATATCACATACAGTTCGAGTTAGCTATGGTGAGCCTCCTTGCTTCCGGAGGGTTCCACTTGTACTTTCAGTTATATACATTGTTAGAATGTCGTGAGTCTTATCCCGACTTCCATCTTTGTCAGTTAGAGGCTTCATAGATAGACAATAGAGTTTCAGAAATTTGTTCATTTATTTTGTTAAATGTTTTAAAGACTTGAGTTGTCTATTGGTGACTAGTTGAATATTTTATTTATATTCAGAGTAAATCATTTGAGTAAAAACTTTGTATTTGAGTTTCATGAATTTTATTCAATTTTAAGCTTTTGTATGCTTGAGTTAGTCTTCCACTTGTAGTTAACCAAGATGAGGGTTCACTTGGGGACCAACAATGGTTCTCGAGTGCCGGCCACGTCTAGGGTGTAGACTCGGGTTGTGACAAATATATTATGTTTTGTTTTACTTCTGGATTTTCATGTTTAAAATTGGGTAATAAGGGTTCTCATATCTAGGTGTTAGTGTATGTACCCACACGGTCATGTGGGTTAGATCGTGACAACTTGACATTAGAGCTTAGATTATCGGTCTTCAAAAACAAGAGCGTATGTCGAATAGAGTCTTGAAGATTACGTCAATGTGTTGACGTCCACATTTAATCTTTTAGGGGCTATGAAGCATTATAGGACCCTGTCTCACTCCTTCACTCCTTTCATGTTGTCTGTCGCTTGTGGAATGGATTTAGTACAATTGATGTCTCTGGATTTCAATTGGTATCTTAATGAAGTAATCTGGATATTGTTGTTGCGGCTGAAGGGACACAAGCAAGGAAAAATTGAAAGTGAGAGGTTGCAATTGGTATTTGGTCTTAAGGGTCATGTGAATGCATGTATGGATGGTCAGCTTGTGGTCATCCATGCATGATGCAAATATTATGTCTTGAACTTGATTAATTGGTGAAAAATGCCTAATGATTGTTATTATATGTGCATTGTGTTGCTTGAATAACTGTTTGTGGAATATACTTCTCTAGCCGATTGGAGTTGTTATGGACTTACCGTTGGTTAAAATGATAAGGGGGCATAATTGAATATGAATGTGGGGAAACTCCGATTTCAGAACAGTCGATATTGATTAGAAACCAATGAAAAAGAGCTATAATTGCATAATCGCGGTATTTGTCATTATGAGAGGTTTTCTTAGAATTTTTCATAGTTGGTTTAAAATAATGTGATGTTGAGTTCTTATCTATACATATATGAGTTTGGTCTTGTTTTAAATCGTTAGTCGGGCTGTAAGCTATTGCATAAATTATAAAGATTAGCATCCATGTGCGATAAAAGAAAAGGATGGATATGGTAGCCGGAGCATAAAAGTAATTATTGGTTTGGTGTGGGTGATGTTGCCTAGTTGAGGTAAAGCCCCCTCCCCCTCTATATATATATATACACACACATTAAAACATCAAACCTTATTTAACTCTATGATTTTTACTCTTGGTTGAGTAATAACTTACGTTGTAGTAATAATGCGTAGTTAATGAGGAATCGTGAAATTGGTGGGACCAAGTTTTCAAATATTGGTGAAATGATGATTGTCCATTAGTGGCTGAGTAGTGTTGGACATTGCTCATAGGCTTATTTATGAGAACGATCATTGGCCGATATGTAGCTCTTGAAAAGAGTATAGCAAATTAGTAAGGATTTGAAATAAGTTGGATTGTTCATGATTGTTGATCCTTAATACTCCATCCGTTTAAAAAAGAATGTCCTAGTTTGACTTGGAACGGAATTTAAGGAAAGAAAGAAGACTTTTCAATCTTGTGGTTCTAAATTAAAGTTATGTCAAATATACTAAAATACTCTTTAATTTTGTGGCCTTAAACATACCATATGGAAAGTTAAAGTTAAAGTGTTGCAAAAAAAAGAAAAGAAATCATTTTTTTAAAACAGACTAAAAAGGAAATAATGTCATTCTTTTTGAAACAAATGAAGTAATAAGATTGGTTGAGGGAGTAGGGTTAGTAAATGGTTTCTTGATCATACATAAGATCACAAGTTTAAAAAAGTATGTTTTTATTTTATTTTTTAAACTCAATTGTACTAAGACACATAAATTGATAAAGGAGGAGTGATTACTACTCTAATATTTTAGGAGAGTAGATAGCTTTTGCGTTGAACTTTTTTTGTTATTTTAAGGATACTTTTAGTTAGGTGGAACCTTCAAAACAACAATTAATGGGATATATTTTTGTGCAAAATTAGCTAGGGAGGGAATATATGTTGTACAAAAATCCAAATCACTTCTTTATAAAAAATGGTGGGCACTAGGTAGTACTTTTAACTAGAACTAGAAAATCAGTGGCACTGCTAAAAGCTCAGTGGATCTTAGCTAAGATATTTGGAACTTGTTTTTTTAATTATTACTCTACTTTCTGCCTAACCAAGAATATCAGAGTTGGTACCTCAACTTCCAAGAAGTGTACTAATGTTCTATTCTTAAATTAAAGAGAACCACACAAGGAATTACTTTTCGTCTCAAATTATTTGTCACAATTTCTTTAAGTAAATATTATATCTAATTATTTGTTACTTTAAAAGTTTAAGAAAGATTATATTATTATTTGTTTCAACATTTTACCCTTGGTAGTAGTTGATCGGAAAGACTACCTCAATTATTTGATGTTTTATAGATCGAATAAATATTCATTGAAGAGATATGATATTTTAGGACATAAATAAAGGTAACTAGTCAAAATTTTATCTTAAGTAATAGTTTCTCAAGGAGCTGTGTAAAAGAGAATTACGATAAATAATTTGAGATGATAGGAGTGGAGTACGTACACCCTCTGTCCCTAATTACTTGTCCACTTTTGAATTGACACACCTATTAAGAAAACAATTATTGACATAGTGAGTTTACCATTTTACCCCTATTAATTCTGAAGTGGGTGAATTAAAAATTTAAGATTTTCAAAAAGTTCTACCTTTTTTCAAAGTAATTAATTGAGGATATAATAGGAAAAAAAATTGTCCTTTCTTGATTTGTCAAAATGAACAAGTAATTAGGAACAACTATAAAAGAAAAAGTGAACAAGTAATTAGGGACATAGGGAGATATGCGAATTGTTATTATGGATTTTTCAAAAAAATAAATAAAATCTTCCCTCTAACTTTACTTTAACGCGTGAACGAACTCATCATAGGTTTCATCAAAAGTATACACTTTTGTGTGTGTTTGAATAATTAATCTACAAATTGTTTTGTTTTGCTTTGTTAATTTTTTAGTTAAATTAAAATTGTTATTTTTATTTATTGGATATAAAATAGGAATAATTAAAGATATTCTTCCTAACACGCGGTTGCCTCGTAACGCAGACCTACAAAAAGAAAGTTATGGTGTTAAACAAGTTCTAGCTACGTTCAAAAGAATGAATTTTAAAGTTTATGTGTAATATGTTTATATATATATATATAATTAGGTTATTTATTCCATATCCTTAAATTTTTGTATTAATTAAATTATTAGTAATGAGATCACAACAACGTAATTAAATCAAATCGTGTGTATTATTTCATGGCTAAGATGGTATATGCATGTAAATTTTCATATGAAACATCAATATGTAATTGACACACAATATATATATATATATATATAACCAAAAACTTGTTTTTAATTTTTGTTCCGTTTGAAAAATGAAAATACTAACAATATTACTAAAAGTAGTAATGTTGGGTACAAGAGGGAAAATGGGGATAAACGAAACAACACATATCCCCATTATATGGTGCATGGTATTTCCTACTATATATTTTTATCATGACTAAATATTTAGTACTACTATCTTCTTTCTATAATATAGTCCTTTAATTTGTTTATTTATTTTTTTGTGTATGTTTATGAGTTGTGGCTTTTTTTGGGGTTCAGTCGCCGGCCCAAGTATGATGAAATGTCACTGCTGATTCCAAAGCCATTTTCTTTCCCTTTTCAACTTATTATAATATTAAAGAAAAATAGTGCTTATTTAAAACCTTAGTATAAAATACAAAATACAAATGCCAAACCCCAGCTCCCAATCCTTTCATAAAAAGCAGTGATTAATTCATATATATACTAGTACCAAGGCCTAGTCCACATGCTTCCCTCTTTTATTAATTAATTTATGCATGGTGGCCTACAACTATATATCATTTCTCCATTTCTCTACTCTATGCCTTCAATAATATTGTTTTAAGGATTTCTTTTTAATCAGATATATCATATTCACTTATAAGTTCAAATTAATTTGAATTCACATCAAATATGATTTATCAAAAGGAAACACTTTAAATTAGGATTTTTACAGTCTACGGGTCAGCCAGCAAACTTAATAGTTTGAGGAAATCATGTATTTATCTTATAAAATTATTATTAAATATGTATAAATTATTAAGTACTACTAGTTTAGAACCTAATATCTTAAAATGATTGAAATCCTAAATCATAAACTTTAAACTCTGTCTCATTACGTTGCAATAAGAATAACTCATGTGATCATATATAAGAAATTTATTATATTTTCAAATTATCATACATCAAGTTTGTGACTAAGCTAAGTGTTAGCTAATTTCAGCTTGTTAGCAAAATTAAAAATTGATACTTAAAACCCCTATAAAGCATACAAGTGAATCTTGTTAGCAAAATTAGTAATGTACGTACTTCAAAATATTTTTATTACTGTTACTTAATTAATTAGTTAATTACTAGTGGTGATGAGCAATATCATAATTACCAACTCTAAACCCTACGTACTTTCTTTTCAGTTATTAGCATGGAATGATGACGCGTGTTAACACTAAAACCAAGATTAAGGCTGCTTAATGGTGTTGTGGATCAATATTAGCCTTACACATGAAAAGTAATTAAGCATGCCAACGATCGAGCTTAATTATTATATAAATTTAACAGTACATTCCTTCCTGCCAGTTAATTGCATGCAGTGAATATAGGTTAATTAGACTGTAAATTTTTTAAAAATTAATCACCATGTGATTGGCATTATTACAAAGTGTTTTGCACTTAAAAAACAGAAATAGGATTGAGGCTCTCTCCGTTGTATTGACATCGAACACACCTTTTTATGTTGTTTTACTTATTTGATTATTAATTCACCCACTCCATCCATTCACTTTTACTTGTCAGTTGTCACAAGTAATATCGATCTATTGTCTCGTGGAACTTTTAAAAATTGTGTTTAAAGTTGTAGCTAGTGGCTTTTTTATAAAAAAAATACCTCACTCTAGGAGCTTCCACCCTTTTTGCTTTCTTAGTAACTCAAACTCACAACCTTTGGATTGATTGAAAGTGAGAAGTGCTTACCATCTGAGCAACTCCCTCTCGTTTCACTAGTGATTTTAAACCGTACTTCATATCTAAAATTTGTAGTACATATGTGCTTTATATAATTTTCTGCCAGAATATATTTCTCATTATTAGTGATAATGCATGCTATTATGTAATATAATGGTGTCAGCTCACGTACCTTCTTTTGCTCCATTTGTTCATTTCCTTTTTGTCTACAACATTGGACGAATAAAATTTTATTTTGATATACTATATCATGAAATCAAATATTCTTGAAACTATATAGTATGTGATACATTTTAATTACAACTATACAATTAAAACTTAAAATTTAATTTTATTCACTCCTTCTCATGGTACTTATTAATATGCAATATTTACTTCTAGTCGACTGCTCTCTGACAGAACGATGTTTTCCTCACCTACTATGTTGTATTTCATAGGGAAAAAATAAATAAAACATGTTATGTATGAAGTAGGATAGGTTTAGTTTTTGGTGTTTGTTTTAGGGAAGTATTAGGCTGGCAGAGAATGGGGCAATTTGTGGGAGGAAACAGCCTTACAAGTAGTACAAGTCAAGTCATTAGCCCAGGCCCCTTATCTATATTTCTTTTTCTAAATCTTTATGATATAGTACTTGTGTGGGGTGGGGGGTAGGGGACTCTTTTTTTGGTCCCTACTGAGGTGATGTGTTATCCCCACTAGCCATATCATATCCATGTGGTCATCCTAGTCACCCTCTTTTCTCTGCCAGCTAAGCTTCGTTCACCCTCGTTATATCTCATTCGTTTTAATTTATTTGTCTGATTTTAACTTGACAATACTTTGTTATTGCAAGGTTTTATATAATATATTATGTAAAAAGTTAAAATTAAAAATTTATCATACAAGAAAAATGAAAAATAAATAAAGAAGTAAAATAAACGAATTAAACGGAAAGATTACGAATTTGTGTTATCTTTAGTGGGGCTTCCATGGGGGACCCTCAGAATCAACACCTCATTATTATTCTCTATAATTCTCTTAAATAATAATAGTGGTAGTAACACTTTTTATTAAAATAGTGGAAGAATTAGTATATGAATTCGTATAAAAAGTGAATTAATTATTGTTTTTTTTTATCGTTTTATTTGAGTTAGTTTAATTTAATACGGAGTTTAAGAAAGAAAGATTTTTGAAATTTGTTGTCTAAAATAAGTTAAAGATATTTGTGTGACTATAAACTATTTCAAGTAAAATGAGTATTTTAAAGTTAAATTGTTACTTAATATAGAAATATGTCATTTTTATTTAATCAATTAAAAACATGAATCATATAAATTAGGCCAAAGGAAATAATAATTTTAAATTAATTTTTTTTTTGAAGAGGAACATGCTTAAAAAATATCTAAAGCTTTTAATTTTGATCTTTCGATGTCGAACGAAAGAGTTTCCAAATAAAACTAAAGTTTCACATCTTAGCCAAATGCCAATCCTCTAATCTTAAAAGAGAAAAAGAAAGGAGACATGTGAAAAATAAAGAAAATCAATGCTACTTTCTTCGTCTACTTTTAATTGTCATGATTTTTTTTCGAGTCAAACGATAAGTATTTTGACAAACATTTTACGATGTATTTTTTCATTGATATGTGAAAAATTACAATAGTACTTTTCGTATAAGTTTTGAATATCTAAATTTTTTGTTTAAAATATCAAATTAATGTAATCTAATTTAACTTTAAAAATTAGTCAAATTAACTTTCAAAATATGCAACATGACAACTAAAAGTGGACAGAGGGAGTAATTCTTAACTAACTACAATATATACACAATTCATTTCCATTGACAAGAAGCTTTTCCCATAACTAATTATTCTCAAAGTTGTATTCATCGAATTAATACAATCAAATTGTGGAAGAAGTAACTGTCATATTAATCATAATAGGAATATTAATTATTGAACTATATTAAAATACAACAACATCTTCAATTCTTGAAATTTTATCTAAATGTTAAAATGTAAAACGTAGAAAGTAGGAAACTAAACATGCCATGGTCGGTCCAACAATCATTACTTAGTTTATACACTTCTAATTACATACTATTGGTTACCCCCACCCCCACCCCACCCCCAACACCCCTTGAAATACTAAAATCGAAGTGTATTATTTTAATAATAATCCAATAATTTAATGACTTTATCTTATGATTTGAGAATTGACCTCCAAAAGCATTAACTTCCCACCACCAATCACATGCAACCTTACATGTTGTCACTTCTATATAAACACCTCTTCCCTTCTCATTTCTCTTCAAACTATTCTCTCATTACAACAAACAAAAAATACTACTATTACTACAATTCACAAAGAAGAAAAAAAAAGTTCGAATAGTGAAAAAATACTTGAACAACAAAAATGT
Source organism: Solanum tuberosum (assembly GCF_000226075.1). Taxonomy (NCBI): domain Eukaryota; kingdom Viridiplantae; phylum Streptophyta; class Magnoliopsida; order Solanales; family Solanaceae; genus Solanum; species Solanum tuberosum. The sequence goes on from NW_006239044.1 coordinate 732,814, forward strand.
TTAATTTTTCAGATAACGATATGTTTGCGAGACGATGTGTTTGGGTAAATGGCCCTGTTATTGTTGGTGCTGGTCCATCAGGACTAGCTGTTGGAGCTTGTTTGAAAGAACAAGGTGTCCCTTGTGTTATATTGGAACGATCTGATTGTATTGCTTCTTTATGGCAAAAAAGAACTTACGATCGATTAAAGCTTCACCTTCCTAAGCAATTTTGTCAATTGCCCAAATTCCCATTTCCAGAACATTACCCTGAATATCCTTCTAAGAGACAATTCATCGAATACCTTGAGTCCTATGCTAGAAAATTTGATTTAAGTCCACAATTTAATGAATGTGTGCAATCTGCTAAGTACGATGAGTTTTGTCGATTATGGAGGGTGAAAACTGTTTCAGCTGATGGGGTGGAAGTTGAGTATATTTGTCAATGGCTTGTTGTTGCTACTGGGGAGAATGCGGAGAGAGTTGTGCCTGAAATTGATGGATTGAAGGAGTTTGGTGGTGAAGTGATTCATGCTTGTGACTATAAGTCTGGTGAGAAATTCAGGGGAAAGAAAGTTGTTGTTGTTGGTTGTGGAAATTCCGGGATGGAAGTATCACTTGATCTTTGTAACCATGATGCTCAACCATCAATGGTCTGTCGTAGCGCGGTAAGTTATTCATACTGTGTATTAAGTTTTTAGATGAGATGGTCACACAACTTATCAGAGTTAAGATTTCTAATAATGTTTGTTTTTTGTGATATTCAGGTTCATATTTTGCCAAGAGAGATATTTGGAAAATCAACATTTGAGCTAGCTATGTTGCTGATGACATGGCTACCACTTTGGCTTGTTGACAAGATTTTACTCATTTTGACATGGTTTATTCTTGGTGACATTGAGAAATATGGACTAAAAAGGCCAACAACTGGACCATTACAACTCAAGAACAGTCAAGGGAAAACCCCTGTTCTTGACATTGGTGCTTTGGAGAAAATTAGAGCTGGGAAAGTTAAAGTTGTTGCTGGAATCAAGAAGTTTTCATGTGGCACCGTTGAACTCGTCACTGGTGAAAAACTTGAAGTTGATTCAGTTGTTCTTGCTACTGGCTACTGCAGTAATGTTCCATCTTGGCTACAGGTGAGAAAATGTTCTATTCCAAAGTTTTGGAAGTTTCTGATGATTTTTTTTAAAAAGGAAAAATATAATTCGAGGTTCTTGAAAAGTTGACTAATGATATTTTTCGTTATGTGATACAGGAAAGTGAATTTTTTTCCAAAAATGGATACCCAAAAGCACAATTTCCAAATAACTGGAAGGGAAAATCTGGCTTATATGCAGTTGGATTTACAAAGAGAGGGCTGGCTGGTGCTTCTGCTGATGCTATTAGAATTGCTAAAGATATTGGCAAAGTACACAAAGAAGATCTCAAGCAAAAGAAGCAAAAAGTTCCAACACACAGACGTTGCATCTCAACCTTTTAATTAAAAAATTCAACCTATGTTGCTCGGACTCTTCAAAAATGTCAATTGGTGCATGCCAGATTCTCCAGAAGTAGTGTACTATTTTTGATGAATCTAAGACGAGTGCGGCATCAAAAGTGAGGACAAAGAAGAAAAAATTCCCTTCTTATTTAACTCCGGGGGAATATTTATTAAAAGAAAGAGATGTAAAATAATTGTGTAAAAAAAACATATAACAAAAAAAGCAGAAGATGATAACCATAGGTTTGAGCCCTCTCCAAAAAGGCCCAAGTTTTGCTACAGTTTGGGCATTTTGTATTCAAGGATGTAGAGGCTATTTAGTTACCTCTTTTTCTTTTATTTTGTATTGACATTTCATATATACACACTTGTACAATCACTGCTGATCAATTCATTTCAATGACATATTCCTTTATGAGTTTAACTTCTGAGCATCGATAGTCATATTATTATCGATGTGTGATGTTTTTTCCTGACGATACGATTGAGAGATAAAAACGATTAAGGTTGCCAAGATAGAAAGAAAAGAAAATCTATACTTGCCAATATTTTTGAGAAAATGACACTTTAATTTGTCCTTTTTGTGCATACTTATGCTTAAAGGGAGTTGATAAAGTATGTAGTAGTTTTACAAAAGGAATTATATTGTACTACTTCTCAAGTTCCTTTCAAGTCTCATTCAGTAGAGTTAATGTTTTCTCAGTTTTGACAGCAACCACTCATTTTTTGGGTACACATAAGTACTTGGATGATATGTCTAGTTACATTTAGTTAAAAAGTTTTTGATTTAAATTACTCTTATCAAATTGTTCAATGTTATCATTCATTGCACTACTTTTGGTCTATTTATGTCTATATTAGTAGTAAGTAACTAGTATTTTGTATTTCTCCTTGCAATTGATAAGTGGACTCCAAGCGTCCATATCCTTCCAAAACAAAAGGTACAAAGGCAGAATCAAGTTCTTTACTAAGGGGCTTGTGATTCTGTCAAAAGAGGTTCGAATGAACCCTTTCGACCCTATCTAGCTCCGCTCTGAATTTATATATCCCCCAACTTTGACTATGGTTAAAACTATTCTGATCAAGTTAAAGCCTGTGGCCAAGGACAAAAACAGGCTTTCC
>NW_006239044.1:735469-779280 GCF_000226075.1 Solanum tuberosum
CACCCAGCCTGTCGCCCCCCCCCCCCCCCCCCCCACAACTATAGGAGTAGAATCGAGCTAGGGTAAAATTGGTCAATTCATTGCATGGGGAAATTACCCTTTTCACAAAATTTAAATGGTGTCTTGTGAGTATTGACCCCATAATATATTTCATTTCTTCATCTTTACTTGTTTACTTTGGAATAATGGAACAAGTAAATGTAAAAGTCTTTTTTTGAAATAATACACAAGTAAAATTTGACTTACAACCGTAAATAACTTTTTCTTCATCAAGGATGATGGGTGCATTTGGTATGCAAAAATTATTTTCCAATTTTTTAATAAAAATTAAATTCCTCAAAAATTAGAAAAAATGATTTCTCTTGTAAAATAGAAAACACAAATTTCTTAAGTTACATTTAACACATAATGATTGTTTCCTATTCATCTCAAACATTCCACCTCAACCTCAATCCTTACCCCCGCTCCCCCTCGCTCGCTCAACAACCACAACCCCTCATCCCCAACTCCCCCACCTGATCATTACCCCTCGCTCCTATCCTATAATTAATACTACTCCCTTCGTTTCACAAATAATGGTCTAGTTTGACTTGGCACGAAGTTTAAGAAAATAAAGAAGCTTTTAAATCTTGTGGTCCTAAATTAAAGTTATGTCAAATATACAAAATTGCTCTTGAATCTTGTGGCATTAAACATGCCACGTGGAAATTTGAAATTAAAATGTTACCAGAAAAAGAAAGAGGTCATTATTTTTTAAACAAACTAAAAAGGAAAGGGGGTCATTCTTTTTTAAACGGAGGGAGTAGTATTTTTTCGCGTTTTTTTTTCATACCAAACACATTCAATATAACAATTCAGAAAATAATGTAACAATGCACACTAAACAACTAAACTAAATTAATAATGTAAAACTTTTATTCAATATAATACAACTTAAATCCTATTTAATATAGCATGACTTTGTGAAATAAATCAAATGAATCTCATAATTAGTTCCCTTATAAACCTCAAAATTTTCTTTAGGAGTCATGTGCAATCACTAATGCCATTTCTTTGTGATCATCTTATAATGGTAAGTGGTTCCTTGAATTGATGACAAATCGAACTTGTTAAGATATGAAGAATTAATTGTATTTGTATTAATTTGTTGGTAAGAAAAGGAATAGTCCAAGTGTGATTGTTAACCAACTTGCCAATGATTAAATGCGTTTAAGCAAGAGATTAATAGGCCTTCTACATGGAACTAAAGATTTGACATATTTTATACATCTCACTCATATCATAATTATTATTATTCCCTTTCTAATTTTTATTCCAGATGCACATTGCTTTCATTCTCTTAATAATGATGGATCATATATATCATTATATACTATAGTTTGACTTAACTTTAATATTCATAAATAAACTAGCTAGCTAGCTACCATCCAGTGGCGGCTCTACAACTTTGAAAAAAAAGAAACTGCCTTAGGCCCCAAAATTTGAGGGGCCTCATATTTTAAAAATACAATAGGTTATACATATTTTTATTTTAAAATATCACGTATAATTTGTATAAAATATAATTTTTTTCATAAAAGAGCAAGGAATTCGTAATAGAAGTTTGACAAATTATGAGTACTATGTCTCAAGAAAAATTAAATAATTGGTTATAATAAACTTCATAAAAAAAATATATTCAAATTTAAGGCCTCCATTCGAATTTTGCTTTAGGCCACCGATTTATTAGAGCCGCCCCTGCTACCATCAACTCTCTATTTCTAGCACATGAACTGACTCATGCCCTTTGGTGAAAATTTAACATTTCTATCTTCTTCTCTATTAAGAGTGCATTATTAATTACTTTCTATATTTCAATTTATGTGACACATTTTATTTTTCGAGAGTCAAACAATTTAAGTTTGATCAGAAATTTACTTATGAAATCTTCAATTTTTTTGAACTGAAATTTATATATTTGCAAACTACGTAAAAAGTACTATAAGTCATAGGGGTGTGCATTCGGGTTGGTTTTGTACTATTCAGTTTGAGTTTTTTGGATTTGATTTTGAATAAGTGTAACACAATCCGAATCAAATAAATTTGATTTGGTTTGGTTTTTCTCTTTTTGGTTTGGGTTTTTTTTCGGTTCGGTTATGTCAATAATTAAAAACATAATCAAAGTTATATTTGCAATTTGAAATATATATATATATTATATATAATTCTTTTTTTTTTGTTTTTCCGTTTTAATTTTTCTAAATTCGTAACCAAACCAAAAAACTAAACAAAGTAAATGATTAATCCAAAACCAAACCAAAAAGCCTATCCAAATTAGTATTCGGTTCAATTTGATTTGATTTTTCGGTTTAATCCAAATAGTGCACACCCCCTAATAAGTCACAATAATAATAATTTAAAATATTTAAAAGATATATGAAAAATTTACGATTAGATAAACTAGTTCCACAACATTTTTCCAAAAAACATCATAATTCATCTCCTGATGGCATCGCCCGGATTCGAACCGGAGACCTTCAGTGTGTTAGACTGACGTGATAACCAACTACACCACGCCACCAACTTGCTAACAAATTCCAAATTAACTGATTTTGGATAACATTTTCTCCTCATGTTTTGTTGGTCACAACTCTTTAGGAATATAAGTACCGAAAATGAGAAAAATGAATTTCTTAATGAAAATAAAAAAAAATATGTTCCACAAATGATATTTCAACTTCATTATCGCCTCCCTACCTGCCCCGTCCCTTGACCATTTCACTTCCACTCTCACTCTATCTCAACTCTCATAAGATTTTGCTAGTTTACATATGAATGCTAACTATATTTCTTTTACTTATCAAATATAAAAATATAAATAAAAAAACTCACTTATTTTTTAAGAAAATAATTTCCTTCGTACCAAACACATCCTAATTAGTTGAAAACCAGTGTGGTCCCATTTCTCATTTATGTGGGTACATGATCAACTAACATAAAATTTTCAAAGAAATGCTTCTACCTATTGATGGTTCCATCTACCGTCAAAATTGGTTGAGTATTACACTAATGTGGACTTCAATAATAGCACAAATGTTCTAGAAAAGTATATAGTTCGCTCACTTAGTTCCTGCTCATAAGTGTTGTCTGAAAAGGATAATATATATACAAATCTTATTTCTATCTTGTAAAAAGATGTATACGTTGTTTCCGATAGACCCCTTGCTCAAGTAAAACATAACAAAATTTCCTATAAAAAAGAAATACATTAGTGAAGTAGTCGGTAGACATATAGAAAATAATGGAGAAAAGATCTTGTAGCAACAACAAGATCATGTAATAAGTAATAAAATCAAAGAATAAGATAATAGGAGAGTAATAATAATTATAATAATAGTAACAAGGAAAACCTGATCACAATGCTCGAATACATAATAAATTTCTATTCTAATTCTTGATCTCCTTATCCTCTTATGTAGGATTATAATCACGATAAACTACAAATATATCATATCATGTCTAATCACCTGACACCGAACATAAAATAACCGAAAAATGTGTAGTTGTCGTAGCCTCTTGTAGCCCCTAAGCCGCCGAGAAATTCCTACCACATTTTAGTATTAACGTTTCATTTTGTTTTGACATATATAAATGCATAGAAGTTGCCTTGTCTCTATTTCACGAACACAAAGTAAAATCCAAGAAATCATTTAGTCAAATACAATCTAATGTAGAAAAAAGAATGCAATCTAACATTAGCCAATAAATACAAGGAAAAAATAATACTCCTTTCGTCCCATTCTATGTGGCACCTTTTCCTTTTTAGTCCATTCCAAAATAAATGTCACCTTACTATAACCAAAAACAATTTAACTTTTAAATTCCTCTTTTACCCTTAATGAAATGATTTACAACCACACAAATATCTAAAAATTATTTTAAATCATAAATTTCGAAAGTCTTCCTTTTTTTCTTAAACACCGTGCCAAATCAAATAGTATTACGTAAAGTACATAAACTATAGAGGAGTTCATAAACACTGTTTTTTTAGTTGAAAAAAAGAAGTAAAGTTAGTGGGAACAAGTCACATGGTGTAATTGAATATTAATGCGGGTTCGGGTTTTGATGGCCCATATATGTTTAGTAATAGCACGTTCTATAAACATGACCCCAAAATTTCACTGCAAATTACTTTACAGCTAGAAACGTACGTCCATATATATTTGGTATATAGTTTCATCACTTATATGTATACTCATCTATCACATTGTTTTCTTCTTCTTTGTTTCTTCAATTTCAGACATACCTTGCCATATTACCACATGGGTAGGCCACTTCTCACTTTCTCCTTCTCCTCCACTCACTCATCGATTTAAGTTATATATACTGATCAATCACAATATAATGATATTTCATCTTAAGGGGAAAAAATATGTATATTGATCACACTTAATGTTTCACTAATAACTCAATAAATATATAATATGTGTTTTTATTAAACTATTACGTGTATTTAATCATTAATATTGTTTGTTACTAGGGGTGTACATGACTGGGTTGATTCGGATTTTTCAAATATCAAACCAAACCATTTGTGTAAAAAAATTTAATTTATAAACCAAACCAAACTAATAAAATTTGGATTTTTTCGAGTTTTTCAACCTCGATTTGATTTGGGTTTTTCAAATACCAAACCAAACCAAACCATTGTGTCGAATTTTTAAATTTATAAATCAAACCAAACTAATAAAACTCGGATTTTTTTTCCAGATTTTTGGATTTTTTTCGGTAAAGTTTGCATACAAACATATAATTAACTTGTGCTCCAAATATTTCTTTAGTCCAACCAAAATACAATTATCTAAGGTGTTTCTTAAGAAAATAACACAAAATATGAAATGAGTACGGATGACACCAAAATATTCAATAAAAAATAATAATTAAATCATCATATAAAATAAATATTGCAAAGTCATAATGAAAATGATCATAATTTAAAAGTACTAAATCATGCTAAAATAAGTTTAATAAGTATTAGTTACATTACTAAATATTTAAGGAAAATTAAAATTAGATTATGTATTTAATTGTCTAAATCAATGTATTTTAATTGTCTAAACCAAAGTTGAATTGATTTTCTTTTTGCATTAGTATTAATTTGATTTTGATTTAAGTTTTATTATAATTATCAACATCTATGAACTATAATCTTTATTGGACCATTCCGAATTGTAAGTTTTAAACTTGAAATAATATATTAAAAGATAAAAACTATGAAATGGTTTAAGAAATATTTTAAAATTATATCAAAGTAAATATTTTTATGTATAAAATAAAATTTTAAAATTACATATATAATGTCGGGTTGGTTGGGTCTCGGGTTGATTTTTTTTAGTTAAAACCAAATTCAACCCAAATATAGTCGAGTTTTTTTTCCGGTTTGACTCAATTTGCGGTTTGGTTTGGTTTTGTACACCCCTATTTGTAACTATGGTGAATTAATATTATTTTGTGTAAATATTAGATGTACATATTGGATTCCATGTGGTACTCCTTTGTTCTTCATATAGACAATTATCACTTCTTGAGCTAACTAGCTTTTGGAGTTAAATTATGATCATTTCATGTCCATTTTCTTATCATGGTTGTATTAATTCTTGTCTGGCCCATATTATGTTGTTCACACTTCAATTACTATAGGCCCTACATGAGCCTAAGTATCTTGGATATCCCACGAGTTTCGTACGTAATTGTACATCCAATAAAAATTCAATAAAAAGGTTATATGTAATATTTCGACATCGTATAACAATATAGTATATAGTGTGTATATAATGTATAACGTAGCAAAAATTTATGTATATTCATATACATTTTTTATACAATATTTATATATTACAGGTTAATTTATTTTTCAGTCTTGACCAACTCAAATCTCCTCTAAACAGTCCCAAATTTTAGATAGAATTCCTTTCAATATTTTGAAGCTTTTGGTATACTATTCACTTGAAACAATTTACGTTTGCGGCACGTCAAATTTTAAAATCAAGTTTTGAAGAAGAGTTAATGGTTGAAAGTAGGGGTGTATCACGGGTCGATTGAGATAAGTTATTGGTCAAAATCAAAATCGTATCAATTTTTAAATTATTAAAATCAAACCAAACTAAATAGAATATATATTTATCAGTTTGGTTGTTATCAGTTTGGGTCGGTTTGAATCGGTTATTAATCATACACAAAAATTTAAAAACAATTCATTCAAATGAGATGGGGAAAAAGACAACAATTCATTCAAAAAGAAATGAATTGTATTTGTGCCATTTTGGATTTTATATTTCTTATATTAGAACTCCAATTATGTTTAACTTAATTTAACTTATATAGTCAGCTAATTCAATGCACTAAACAACATAAATTTACTGAAAAAATGCATAAGATACTAATACTATTGCACAAATAAAAGACACATTAAACTTTATTCTTTTTGAACAAAAAAAAATATAATTATAAAATTATGTATTATGTACATATAATTATAAATATGTATATAATTTGTCAGTCAAGTTTGGTTATTTCTTCAATATTTTTGAACAAAATCAAAATCAAATCAAATATTATTGATTTTAAAAAATATAAAATCAAACAAAACTAAATAAGTTTTTTTTTAACTTGGATCAATTTTTACCCAAATCCTAAACACCCTTGACTGAAAGCAATGAAACATAAGAAAGAAGAAGGAGGAAGACTATAATGGGCGAAGAAAAAGAATAAGGAAGAGAATTATGTAGAAGCCAAATGAGAAGCAGTGCATTTTTATGATAAATGAAAATTTGATTATTTGGGTAAGAAGTTTTGATTCAACAATCATTTGATTTTTATGAATTGTCATGTACCTACTTGAAAAAGGAAACTCAAGTACAAAAGAAGAATTTACTTGAGGGGTTTCTTTAAGTAAATGTATCAATGGTCAAACAAAAAATTCAACTAATTAAATAGTTATATGTATATGTAATGTAACGAATTGTATAAATAGTGCATATATAATCTATAACACATGTATATACATTCATATTCACACACTATTTATATATTATAGGACTTATCTTTCTTAACGAATTAATTTTTTTTCAATCCTAACAGTTTATATCTCCGCTAAATTCTGTCAATTTAAGATATGATTTTTTTTTTATGTTTGAATCTTTTGATACATTATTCACTCGAAATGATTCACGTGACATGTAAAATATTAAAATTAAAGTTTTAAAGTTCTTCAATGACAAATTTCAATAGACATTAACTCAAGTCTTACTCTAAGAAATTCAAATTTTGAATATGAGTTCTCCTCAATTTTATGATGAAATTATCACAACTTCACTTTAACATCATAAAACAATGAAGAAAGTCTGAAAATAAAGAAGAAAGAAATATAATGGAGAAAATTAGATGAGAATGAAGTAGAAAATAAGGAGCAAAATAAGATAACATTACTATATCTAGTAATAAAGTAATAATCGGGATTTTTTTATTTTTATAATAATGACCGAAGGGTCATTTTATTTAATTTGCTCCTAACTTTAAAGGATTTTACCAAAAAAAATGAGTCTCTGTATTTTAACCGCACCCATAATTTAGGTAGAACATTTTTTATCAGTTTGTTTTGTCAAAGTTTTTTTCATTTTAAATAAAAAAATGCATATAAAAAAAATAATACAAAGTGAAGTTAGTAAAATTCGAACTCTCAAAGTCCATCCAACAATTAAGGTGTTGAACCACTTGGACTATGCTACTATTTGTGTTGAGCAGTGTCATTCTACTATATTTAACCAAATATTCTGATTTTGTTTTTCAATTAGGTAATCATATTTAATTAAAAAAAATCGACCAAGTAGTGTCCCGTGACATGCCTTGATACAAGGTAATTCCATACCTGACAACAGGGACACTTTTTATTTAAAAGTTGATCAAAGCGACTATATAACTGACAATCAATGGAATCTCAATAAAATTAATGGCCTAAAGCCAAATTATGATAAGAGGCCTAAAAGATATAAACACATGCACAAAAATATTACTTCCTCTGTCCCAATTTATGTGACTTACTTTCCTTTTTAGTCAGTCCCAAAAAGAATGACACATTTCTATATTTAGTAACAATTTAACTATAAAATGTCTATTTTACCCTTAATGAAATGATTTACAGCCACACAAATTTCTATCATTCATTTTGGAGCACAAGTTTTAAAAGTCTTTCTTTCTTTCTTAAACTCCGTACCGAGTCAAACTACATCATATAAAATGGGACGGAGGGAGTATTAATTTTGAATTTCCTTTTTTGGTTATTGTATACTATTTGTTTTTATGACATATTCTTAAAAGACATTAAACATATAACACTACAAAAAAATCCTGAATTGCCAACGGATTTTACTAACAACTCAAATTAGTTAGTATATTAGCAACAAATTACTAACAAATTTGTAACCAAACTATTTTTCAGAATTTAGCAACGAATTTCTAACAAATTGCCAATCGAAATGTTGCTAACAAAATAATTTAGTTGGTAATTTAGCGGTAAAAATTGGCGCCTAATTTAGCAACTTTCTACCAACGGATTACTAATCGAAATGTTACTAACTAAATATTTTAGTTGGTAAATTTGATGAAAAAAATGGCGCCTAATTTAGCAACTTTCTATCAACGGATAACCAACTGAAATACTAAATATTTTAGTTGGTAAATTTGATGAAAAAAATGGCGCCTAATTTAGCAACTGAAATTCAACGGATAACCAACTGAAATATTACTAACTAAATATTTTAGTTGGTAAATTTGATGAAAAAAATGGCGCCTAATTTAGCAACTTTCTATCAACGGATAACCAACTGAAATATTACTAACTAAATATTTTAGTTGGTAAATTTGACGGAAAATATGGCACCTAATTTAGCAACTTTCTACCAACGGATTATCAACTTAAAAATATTACTAACACATGCCTCTTGTTGGTAATATTACCAACGAAATATACAGCAATTGGTAAATATGACCAAAAAACTAAAGTATCCTTTATTAACCAATTACCAATCAATAGTTTACCAACGATAGGATTTGTTGCTAATTTTACCAATCAATTAAAAATGTGTTGGTAAATTACTAACGGGTTGTTATTTGTTGGTAAACTTGCCAACAAATACTCAATCAGTTGGAATTTTTTACCAACAGATAAAAATTATAGTTTGTAAAATACTAACATATAAGAAAGAATCGGTAATATACCAACCAGTTTCTAATCCGTTGATAAAATTTGCCAACATGTTCATCCCGAGTTAGTAATATTACATGTGAATGATGAATCGTGATAATCACTATCAACTAGGATCAAATATATGTTGGTTAATTGCTATATTATAGATGTTGTCCGTCGCTTTTAATTTATTTTATTTTATTAATTATTTTTTTATCATAGCAACGGACTGCATGTTTAGGTCAGTCTCTTTTTGGTCAAAGTATATGGTCAATTATTTTAAAAAAGCGACGGATAATGTCTCTTAGTCAGGCCCCCATTTACAGGGGGTCTGATTGGGCGTCCTATTGGCATGATGCGCCAGGCTCCCATTTACTGGGGGTCTGATTGGGCGCCTTACTGGCGCATTGCGCCAGCCTCGTGGCGCCTTGGGGTCGCGATGCCCCACCCCAAACCCAGAACTTTGATGAGTTTTTCTTGTTCAATTCATGGCCTAACCCATTTGATTATGTTCTTTGATCAGGTCCCTCATCATCCACCACTGAAGTATCAGATTGCATCCCTGAAAAAAAGCTCTTCGCTTTGACATTTGTCCAAAGCCCTATAAATGTTGGCCAAGATCATGGGTGCCAATGTGTAGTCCTTGGTTGCTGACCCGTAGCTCACTCCATAAAAGATAGCGTGAGCAACCATTACTACACTTGGATGGATAGTGTAGTTGGGCCCCTAGGGAAATACCATCGTCCCAAGTAGGCATATTGCAAAGGCGAGAGGACGTGTCTCCTTCCATTTTTCTTTTGAGACAAACTCTTCTTTGAACTTTTCATAGGCTCTTGCACGTCCGAATCGGTAGTAAAGCTTTCGAAGTGGAATGTTTGGCCCGAGCAGCTTGTCCATCCAATCGACTTTGACGAGTGACAGTTTTTCTTTGATTTCGGCTAAATTCCATGTTTTAGGAAAAAGAAAATCTGTATCGAATTGACGCTTCCTCTTGTTGCACATATCGACACTCTCGTAACTTGCAAGGACTTCTTCAATAGTCGGCGTCATTTCCATTTCCCCGAACCGAAACACCATATTGTCACTATCCCAAAACTTTATCATTGTTCCAATTAAATCAGGCCAAGTCACCATTTCCATCAATGATGAGAGATTGCCTATGTGTCTTTGAACTTTTCTCTTGTCCCCGTTGTTCATGAACTTCCACCAAACTTGGAGATAAGGGTCAGGTATGGTCACCATTCAGGTTCTCAGAGGCTCATGTACTGGATTCATCCTACAAGAGAAACAAACAAAGGTAAGTTACCCCACCCCCATAGATAATTGATTTGTTTTAAAAATACATATACATCCTTCAATTAACACATTAGTATGATTTTCTCTTTATTGGCAAAATGGGTCAAATAGACACAAAGTGGGCTTCTAATGGGCCCAACACGCCTTGGGTGTTGGGTCAACTTAGTTCAAAATGCACTAAAAGTCGGGATTTGGTTTCGCTCAACGCTAGCTGACTAAGAGTGACTTTTGAGAGACCGGGAACCCAAGTGGACAACTTAGGCTGGAATTTACGACAACCATTGGACGCATGACGAACCAATAAATTACCGATCATTCCGAAAAATGGTTGAGTATAAAAAAATTCGGTTGCGATTCCGCAAAACCGTCATTTAATATACTGTACATACAATAGAAAATGCCATGAAATACAATGACAGTTATAACAGTTTAAACATATTAAGCACAAATAAGCAATTCAACAGTTAATCACAATTAATCAAATAGTCAAATCTTATGGTTAGAACTTGAACACTCCCCAGCAAAGTCGTCATTTCTGTTTTACTCGAGAAAATAAATAAATAAAAAATGACTAAGTTTTCGAAAAATCGATTAAACTTATGTTTGAAGAGAAATCGAATTTCCAAATGATCAGAGTCGCCACCTAATTTTTTTAGTAAAAATCAAGAAAAAACCTAAGGTTTTCAAAAGATTTAAACAAATAAAATCAACTGAAAATAAAAGGGTTCGTAGTTCAATGTACATTCCGAGAAGGTGTTAGGCTCTCAGAATGCCTGCTAACTTGCGATTGACCGGCATTTGACTAAAAATGACTTTGACTGATTTTGAAATTTTAAATAAATAAAAGGACTCATCACAACTTTGACTAATTTTGAAATTTTAACTAAGTAAAAGAACTCATTTATATTAACTATCTTTTTGAAATTTTAACTTAGTAAAAGAACTAATCTATTTTAACTTTTTTATTTATTACTGTTATTATTTTTATCATTTTATTTATTTTAAGGGGGAACGAACTAAATGGGAATTTTCTAAGGGGAATTAACTGAAGTGACAAGACAAATAAAATTAAAGTTAAGTATAAAAATGAAATGGCTATCTTGAGGAATTTAATTAAATTAAACCATAGGATAATAAAAGCGTTAGTCAAATACAATATCAAATAAATAGGAAAGGGAAAGGAAAGACATTGAATTTGGGTCAAATTCACAAATCTGCTAAACCTGCAAGAAAAAAGAGAATTCATTGGGCTTTTGTCCCCCTTTCCATCCTCCGTGATCATGATATACACCAAGTGTATATTCGATGTATAGACCATGTATACCACTAATTCTCGGACTCCCGGACCTGTATTTTGTTTTAAACTCCTTAATTCTGCATTTTTCACTCTTCCTTTTCATGTTGACCTGTATATCATATTTTCTGACTGTATATCTTTATTTTCCATGTATACCAGTGTATACTGCTGTATACAGCAGGTACGCAGCCTGTTTTCGACTTTTTCGGAGCTCAAAAAATTAAAATTCAGCTTTGTTTATCTTCTGAAAACCTGTATTTCGATTTTTTACAGTTGGCCGACTCGGAAGAAAGAGATTTGATCCCTTTTTTGGCTCTCTTGAAAATGCAAGGGAGAAGAGAGGAGTTCGTAGCGAACTCGGGCAGATTTCACATGCGAATAGAGAGAACGAAAAATTAGTATCCAATAATAATAATAAGAAGATCTTTCAAACCTTAGCTCTAAAGGATAACATGATCTATCGATTATGAAACAATAATGCATTCAAGGGCACACACTCCAACACATTTCAACTAAACCAAAACGAATAAATTGAAGTTAAATAACATGACGATCAATTGACAGGAAATAATTATGAGAACACAATGAGCTTTGTTAAATATCATGCTTCCCATCATATGTATTTGTTATTTTTTATTTTTTTTAAAATAAAATAAAAAACAAGGCAGAAGCTGTACCATACACCCCATTATTATCCCACTATATAGGGAAGTTAACAGACAATATGCTTATCCATAATGAAGAGTAGATCTAACTAACATGCTCACAGATGCATACATAAACATACGACTATTTTTGGAATAGTAAGCTTCCAAATATGAAAACTATTCATCCCACTATTAAAAATTATATTATTATTTTTTCCACTTCAGTTTTAACAAAAGGAAGCATGTAAAAATTAACTAAATCTCAACATGTGCTATATCATCTAGGAGCACATTACAGCTAAATAATTAAAAGCAATAGAGTTTGGGAGATCTCCAACAAAGAAGCAGTGACAATGATGGAATAAACTCAAGCTAAGCGAGACAGACAAAGAGTATTAACAACAACATGCTATTATTTTAACTACACATAGAAAACTTTACCGAGTATGAAAAAATCAATACATTATTTTAATATTGTACTTAAACTGAATGCAAATCATATGAAGGCCACTGATTAGTAAATCATGAAGAACTCAACACAATGGAATTTCAAATATGCAATCTTAACGTCAAACTAGTCCAAACACGACAAGATAATCGCTACATAATCATGAAAATTTAAAGAAAAATGGAGGAAAAGAATTGTCGCATCTAACAGACTGGAAACATCAACACTTAGATGCAAACTTAGAGAATCAGCGAATAAGAAAATCTCCTTGTTTTCTTAGAGTATTTAGAATGTATTTAGCTATTCTTCCTTAAGGTATTCTGTATATTTTCGTTTGAAACAAAAAAATTCTCACTAAAAAATCTCCCACCCTACACAATGAATAAGAAGGGGTATTATATAGATGGGAAATTATGGTTCGGATTCTTAGGGGGAAAGGGATGAAAAATGGATTCAAGTCCCATTTCGAATTCAAAATGCCAAAAAACTCTTTCACCATTGAAGGGAGACATACTTTTTTCTGAAATTTTTCCCCTATTCCGAAAGAGGAAAGGGGAATGAACAGCTGGGATCGATCTCCCGTCCTCGCCGTGCCACGCGGAGCAATCTCACGTCCCCAATAACGGGAGATGCGGCTGTCAGGTGCTTTTGCTGCTGTTGTCGTTGTGATATTGATGTTTGGACTGTTCTGTTTGGCTGGCAAAATTCTTTGATGTTAACGTTGGAAAAGAAGGGATGTCTCTGGGTTTCTTTGGAGTTGGAATGGGCCGGGTCGGGTCTGTAGTGGTGGTAATGGAGAGACTGCTGCTTATGTTGAAAAATGGGGCATCTTTTGGATGAAAGGGCTGGGAATAGGAGATGGGTCAGTTGCTGTTGTAATGTTGGGAATTAAGGGAAATAAGAAGGGGAAAAAGGCCGCTGGAAAGTTTGAGGGAAATATTGGCCCAAAAATGGCCATTTAATACAAGTTGAAAAACTTGGTAAAGAAGTGGCTACAATTGCATTACAAAGACTTAGTCGATTCGAACTTAATTAGGATAGATTCGGCTAGTAATTAAATAGGACGAATTGATATTAATTAGTTAACAAGCTTCTTAATTTTAACGACATAAGATAATTAATTTAAATATAAAAATATTAATTTAGCTACAAATTAATTAACTCGAAATTATGACTATAATCTAAACCAAATTAAATTAACAAAACATTTAACTTAAAAATGAGAAATCTTTTGAGACGATGTTCAAATATTTATAAAATATACTAATTACATACACAATTATATGAAATATATTTATTACTTAGAAATTATAAAAACCCATTGAAATTACTTGAAATAAACTTGAAAAATATTTGAATTTTATAAAGCTAATTATTCTAAATCATTTGAAAATCAAGAAGCTAGGAAATTAATTATTATCGGAGAGGGTCAAAATTGGGTGTCAACAGAGCTTGGGTAGTATTTTCACTCGAAGAGGTAGCCCTAGTTACGAGATCATGATCAGTAGTAGAGAAAGTGCCCAGAGTTAAAAGAAAGTATGCTGAGGTTTAGTAATCTTAGAAAGGGAGATAGTGATGAGGCAAGCTATGTTATTATAGTTATGCACCCAGTAAGTTTTTGATGAGGAGTTTTCCCTTATGGGTAGAGTAAGAGTTGCTAGTCAAGTTGAGATAGAGTATATATTTGTTAACCAAAATAGAGTTGGTGTCGATGTGCCATCGTATTAGAGGAGACTAAATTCATGTGTTGAATAAGAGAGTTGAGTATTCATAAAGTGATAGATCTAATCTAGGCTTATGATTTGTTTGAGAGGGTCATGATGTTCATAAGGTTATAGAACTGATCAAGTAATGAGGTATAGTATAGTAGGCGAGTAATTGTATTGATATTCGGGTTTAGTAATGAACATTAAGCTTGAATTTGAGATGAGTGTCATGATCCAAAGAATGGAAACATGAGGGTGATGATGTTGTCTTGAGATTTGATCTAAAAGACTTGAGGAATTGAGATGATAAGCTGCAATAAATATAAGTGGTACAAGTAAGAAACCCTAACCTTTAGATAAGGGGAGTAAAGTGTGGCAAAGTGACAAGAGTAACAAGAACATTAAAAAGTGTACAGAGAGGGTATGTAATCAGAAGAGGTTAAGAGAAACACCTTAGAAAGAGGTCTTAGTACCTGCTTATTGAGAGTTCGATAGTCATGAGATAAATTTCTCCCGAGTGTTAGAGTAAAAGAGATATAGATCAGTTAGAGATGATGGAATAGGTCCATAACTTTCAAGTATCAGCTTTAGACCTAAGGGGGAGATGATAAGATGAGAAATCAAGTCAAGTGTTGAGAATTTCTTAAGGAGCTGGTTAGTAGGAGTCCATGGTGTTGCTAGAGTACTAAGCTTGAATATGATGGTAAGGAGTAATAATCTTGGGATGAGATTCCCTATCGAGGTATAGAACCCGAACTTAAGGATTTTGGTTATGCTTGAATATAGTAAGAGCATACCATTAGACTCAGACCTTAGTATGAGTAACCCCGTTACATACCCAGTCCAACCGTCATTCGAGGACGAATGATCCCAAGAGGGAGATATTGTAACACCCCATAAATTTTTCGAACTGAGCCTCGAACCATCCTTCGTTGTGAGTAAGATTTTACCAATGAAATTAAAATTTCTTGAGTGTAAAGGTCACTAGATGTAGCACCTTGAGTTCCAAGAAGAACTAAAGAGAGTTCATTCAAGTCATTCCTAAGTTCCTTTAAGTTTTGGGTCAACTTCAAACGACCATAACATTCAGAACAAGATGAGTTAGATGGGCTACAAGGTACCCAATGAAAGGTCTTTGAATTATATTTCCAACGCCGCCAAGTTTACTAAGTTTCGAGTTAGGATGAGTGAGATATCTCCTTTTGAAGTCAGGCTGTCCAGTTAAGGAAAGTTACCCGAAAATAGTAAAGGGTATTTTGGTCTTTTCCTTACCCAATCAGATTTAATTCATTTTTAGTACTATTTTAGGGGTCTAATCCTATTATGTTCAGTTTTATAATCCTAAAATACGCCTAGAGTTTTAGTTGTGAGTTCAAGAAGAGAAAAGAAGAGAAAAGAGGAGAAAAGAGGAGAGGATCAAGTGTTCGTCGAGATTCTTGCGTGTTGTTGCGGATTTTCGCCATGTGTTTGATCCCTAAGAGTATGTAAGCAGAGGCGTATTCAGGATTTATAGATAATGGGTGCACTATTATAAAAATGTGGATCTAAGACATAAATTTGATCGGTTAGATTCTTTTTACTGAAAACCATTAAAATTTTAAAATCATAGGTCCAAAATTAACTTTTATTTATCCAAACCAGTTACAAAATCTTAGAAAGAAAACTAAAACAAGATAGATAAAAGATTCAAATTTCTAACCTCACCTAGAGAGGTGCACCCAATCATCATCGTACTACATTATATGATACTTCGAGTCTGGGTTCACGCATCTATATTTAAATATTTTAAAAAAATATAACACTACTATATATGATTTCGGGAGGGGATCATGGGTTCACGGGTTCACGTGAACCCGGTGACCCCCTCCTGTATACGATGTAAGCTTCCTCTAAATCACCTACGTGTCTTGTATATTCTCATAATTGTTTTTGTCATCTTTTGTTGAGTTTTTAGTATTTCGTAGGATGATGCAAATGCTTAAATATTTCTTTATGTGTACTTATATATTTGGATTTATTTCAGCATCTACGTAGACACACATTCTACTTGGTGAATTGATTTTGAAACAAAAATCTCTGTTATTTGAGTAAGTGTTTGCAGTTTTATTGAAGAAAATCCTACTGAATGAGATACAAACTTTATCATTTTAGCCATGTAGAAATCCTATCATAAATTTGCATTGTATGGGTTTCATATCACTGTTACTTCTACTGATAATAAATTTATTTATTAAAATGGTTAATATCAATGAAGTAGTCAGTCGTGTTGTATGTCTACTATATTTCTTAACTATTTTTCTTAGCGTAATATCATTAATTATGTTGTTTCCAGGATGCTGTAGTGTCTAAGATAACATCTGCATCTCATCCTGTACGTAGATGAATCTGTTGAGTATCCAAAAGTTGATTATTCAAAAATTTACATGGATGAAGTGGGTGGGGTTAAGAAGGCGTGCATCTATGGCCTTGGTTCTCAAGCAGTTTACTATAAGAATGTTGGTCCATCATCTTCACGACTTCAAGATCATGATTTTGACACTCGAGTAAAGGAATGTGTCCAAGAACTGAAGGAGGAGATGAAGTATGAGATGAGAGAAGAGATCAGACATGAATTGCATGAAGAAATGAGGCAAGAAATGCAAAAGCAAGTTGACAAGATTCTCCAAGACCTTTTGTCAACCCTCATAGCAGGACTATACACCGCCAGCTTAGAAATGACTTGCCATCAAGTAATGATACGAGTCATATTTAGATTATTTAAACTATTTATTTTAGACATATTTGTGCTGTTTATGCACTTATTTAAATTTATTTTAAACTATCTTAGACTGTTTGGTTAGTTCAAGTTATGATTTATAGAAGTCTCATTGTTTTTATTTTGTTTTCATTCCCCTTTAGATTTTTAAAAGCTATAAATTCATATAAATGAATGAATTAAAACTTTACTATCGAAACTACTATTCAGTTGGTAATATAGCCAATACATTACCTATCAATTACTAACTAAATACTGAATATGAAATTTTACCAACAAATTAACAATTAGTTTTTAAACTACCTGATGAATTACAAACCATTTACTAACATAGTTTACAAAGTCCGCGGGTAGTCATGATTACTAATGAATTTATAATTGATTGGTAATTTACCAATGAGATACCAACATAATTTTTTCGTAATTAAAATTGCTAACCGACTACCAATGTATTTCAAAGAATTTACCATCTAACTTACCAACCAAGTTTTTATCCCGCTAACAGAATACCAACGACTTCTTATTTTGTTGCTATGTTTGCCAA
This sequence comes from Solanum tuberosum, assembly GCF_000226075.1. Classification (NCBI taxonomy): domain Eukaryota; kingdom Viridiplantae; phylum Streptophyta; class Magnoliopsida; order Solanales; family Solanaceae; genus Solanum; species Solanum tuberosum. Next base: position 753,386 of record NW_006239044.1, read on the forward strand.
CAAATTAGCAACGAAATTGAAAAATGAGAAATCAAATTTACTAACTTTGTTTCTCTTCGTTAGTAAATATACCAACGACATACCAACCGAAAAATTGATTAGTGATTTAGGCCATGTTTCATAATTACCAACAAAATCTATGTGTGTTTGCTAATCGATTTTTAGTTGGTAATTTTACCAACTAATAGATTTGGGTTGGAAAAATTATCAATGAGCTTTTTAGCAACGGATTAATATTAGTTGATATTCGGTTGGAAAATTTATTTGCCAACCAATTTAATCAATTTACCAACGGATAATTTTGTTGGCAATTCAGGGGTTTTTTGTAGTGTAAATTCATTTAATAATACTATTGTTTGTAAGAGTACAGATTAGTTCTAGTTAATAAGAAATAGGACATTTGTTTGCAATACATCACGTTGGATGTTGATGTAAATTTTTTATTTATTAATATAAAAAATTGAGTTGTTTAATTCAAAAGACTAAAATATTCTTGATAAAAAGTAAGTAGTTCTTCTTTCCTTTTTTTTTATTTAATTTTTTTAATAATGTTCAATGCTATTTCGAGTGAAATTAAAATCATAAATTTTACTATCAAAATTTTTGGAGTCTCAAAATTTGGAGGACTAAAGCAAACGCTTTACTAGCTTTACCTTGGAGCCAACCACAATGAAACAAAAATTTAAAGCAGTCACATATCCAAGGAAAATATATTCGAAGTATCTGCATGAGAATGTATTCTTTACGGACATGAGTGATTCCTGAATATTTTCTTCAATTCACTTGTCGTTTTTAATACACGACTAAGATTTAGCTCCCCAATATATTAAAGTTCAGCTTCTTTTCCATTTCATCATTAAAAAAAATAGTTTGGCTATAGTAATAAATTATATCTTTTTTGTGGTCGTTCAAAACAGGATGATAATTAAGTACGAATAAATTAATATTGGCATGATAATATTGTACATGAAGTTGATACTGAAAGATATAATTAACGTATTGAACGTACGTATTGATCTCTTTCTTAATTCTTCTTTGTTGATCTCATGTATTCATCCTTTTTGTAACGCCGCGTTCCCAAACTACATTTTATTCAATATAAACACATCATCAACATTGAAGTGATCATATGGAAACAATCATTTCTCTACGACGTTTGAAATAATCTAGCATTGCATCTCTATTTGGGATATTTTCTTTGATTATAGCTACTTGTTTGAAATTGTTAATCCAAGATTGTAAATGAGGAAAATTGTTTGATTCATAGACCTTTACTCCAGCAGCTTCTTGTATGACTTCTAGCCAGAAAGGAAGCCACCCAAAGGCTATGTCAATAAAACCAATTGTATCCCCACTAAAAATCTTTTTATCTCCAAGACCTTGCTCCACTATAATTTTAAGGATTTTTTTGGCATTTTCAGTTGCCTTGACTTACTCTTCTCCAATCTTGTGAAATATTTGATAAAATTCTGAGTTCTACATTAAAACAATAAAATGTTAGTACTACTTTCTACTATCCATCAACTTATATTTTTTAATAAGACAATTCACGATATATATATATATATATATATATATATAATGAGACAGCTCACACAATTCAACATAATACATATGACTACAAGTTTGAATTTTATGGCATTCATCAACGGAAAATTGTCTTTGGCTCAAGAGAATGATTAGGCCTACAGATGAGGGTATGTTGTAGTTTTGTAATATGAGAAATTTTATTTTGTGAGACAAAAAACCTATCACTACTTATGTGAGGTTATTTAATTTTTTGACTAATGGATACTTACTTTTTTTTAAGCATAAAACAAAAAAGGTAATATTCAATTCAATATTTTCTTTTCCCTAATTAAAATGCTTAGCTAAAAGGGGAAAAAAAGGAAAAAGAAAAAGAAAATTGAAAATGTATGCAAAATATGTGATTAGATAATGATAAAAAAAATGTATTGGCAATATTATGCCTGGATGGTTATTTTTAAAAAAAAATGTACAATACCAAATAGTTGAGACCAGAATTTGAGATATTAACAATGATTATTTAGAATTGAGTTCATTATATAGCAGCTATTGACGATTACATATTAAACAGTAAAAAAAAAAAAGACATAATAAACTAATACCATCATTACCGTTCTCTTAATGGTTGATTGAAATCTAATTTTAGTTTTTTTTTTGTTTTTAGCTAAGAAATCTAATTACGGAAAATGTGGACTTTACTATTACCTTTTTGATTTTATGCTTAAAACAAGCAATTGTCCAGTTGTCAAAACATAAAATAGCCTCACATAAATAGTGTTGGTTATACATCTGGCAAATAAAATTTCTCCTATAATATATATATATATATATATATAATTATAAATTAAAAGTGTCAGTTGTTAATGACTAAAATTCTAGATGAATTAGTTATTCGATTCAATACTTGCCAACAATGTCTACATCTCAATACCGAGTAAATTGGCATGAATCCTCACTATCTATCAAGCTCTTTCTGGTCCAATGTTAAAAAAACTTAATTTCTCCATCACGATAAGTTCTTCATATTTTCTACTGCGTACAAATGATCCCTAAAAACTATAAAAGAATCTTGACAACCACTGGACCTAAAGTAAACGTGCTAATGTGATTAGGCCTACCACTACAAAAAAAGGAAGCAATTACGACGGTTTTTATTTGAGTATTGCGGCGGTTTTGGACAAACCGCTGTAATTGTAATATTGCATAAAATGGCGTTTATTGTTTTATATTGCTACAGTCAATCACCGCCGCAATTGTATTTCTGAACGGCGCATTGAGTGACAGCTTTAAACCGCCGTAATGTATATAATGCAACAACTGTCATTCCTCCTTCTTTATATTCTTAAAAAATTTCATTTCATTTTTTAGAGTATGTTTAACGCTTAAAGCTTGTTTATTTGAAAAAAAAATCAACCACAACATATTCAAGAAATAGCATTCAACGAGGACTCGCATGATCTTCGTTGGTAAGATCCATATGGTGATCTTCTTGGGCTCTTAGGGGAATAGACGCCACCTGCAATAAGTGACATGAAATCAGTATTTGATTTTGAGAAAGCCAATGACAAGGCTGCTAGAATATCATGACAGATATAACCTGAAAATGGTAAAGTCTGGGAAAGAAACCGGATGCATGCATATCAAGGAATACTTCATAAAAAAGAAAACTATTATTCAGTCCGATAGGAGCCAAGCATACTATAAAGTATTGAGCACTTCCCATTTGGACGTAAAATCCAAAGCCTATCTAATAGGATGAGCAAATGTTGTTTCAACTTTAGATCACCCTTACGAGGCTCGCAAAATGGAAAACATATATTCACATTTTGTGCAATCAAAAATACGTATACGAAACATGAGCAGAAGAGTTTTGCATAATATTTGTAAAGCCAAAAAGTTGAAATATCAATAAGACAAACTACCATAAAAACATCATACTAAGTCAAAAGAAATTTACAAAACAAAAAGGACATGGCTAACCACAATATTATGCTGGCTTCACTTCACTGGTGTATTAAGTAAATAAAAAGGACACATAGTAGCAAACTTACATTAAATGCTTTTTCGAGGAAGAAATTTATCCTCCATCTGAACTTTGCACGTTCACTCTGTAATTAGTTACATCGACAGTAAGCCTTTCTTCCATTGCAGCAGGAAATAGTAAAAACAATGCATATTATAGCAAACTAATAAATTAATCTGTAGCCAAAGACTTGTAAGAAAAACAATCCTATATATGTGCGGCAGCCTTTCTTTTGGGAGGGGGTTTCATAAAGAAAATGAAACACACTAGTGAGGTAAGTTCACTATGATTATGCACTGCAAGTTATGGGACAAATTGCACAACAGAAAAAAATTTGGTCGTCTTCGGGGACAAAGCTGCTGGTAATCGCCAAAGGAATCAGTTATCAACAAGATCACTTGAATCCGAACAGCATCAAATGGAAACCTTGATTTTGCATAGAGCTCACAACAATTCAGTCTTTCAATAAACTATGCCCCAACTCCATAAATGATTTTTTGCAACACCGATCCTGTTTTTCAGAATTCACTATGAAAAGAAAAAGGCCAAAAAAGGAGCACAATTTTCTTGAGTGGTTCATACATATCAGGTATCTTATCGTTGTAGGGCAGCACAAATTATATACTCTATGAACTGACAACAATATAGAGCATCAACTCTCTCCTCTTAAGCTTCTTTTCGTCCAAAAGTTTTCAAGACTTCCATCCGAGATAACACTCTTTTTTCCAAACTATGCATCAAAAGTGTAGGGTAAGAAACCAAGTAAGCAGATTTAACACGAAGCTCCTTCATGAAAAGATTCAGTGCTTTCTGAATTCTAACTTCCAAGAGGGCAAGTGTGGAGTATATCATCATCAGACCATCCAAAACTATGACTTACTTGATGAAACTTCTACAGGTAATACAAGCTAAGCTCTGATTACTTTGCTATAAAATTGACTTAGCTAACATTCCTAAAAACCACATATTTGTGTTGGCAATTGAAGTTGGTCAGACGAGATGCTAACTTCTAATTTAGAAACTACATTATCGTATGAAATGATTTGGTAATCTGATTTCATCAACTGTAATGTTTGTAATTAAATTTAGTTCGAAGAATCCTACCTTTGGCAGCACACAAACCAATTTAGCTAAAAAACAAAGTACACAATCAACTAATCTCGTCTTCATACCTTAAAAACGATGTGATACTATCCAAGCTAAACATATATCCAGAAAAATAAAGTAAAAGAGGCAAACCTGTTCACTAGAATTTACGTTTTAGAAGGCCTCTCTTACTCTGGTTCGAACCACTTGTGTACATTTCACAAAAAATTCAAATTCTTCATCGACGGCAATGCACCATCGATTTCGAACTGCTTTGGTTGTGAGCTTAAGCAAATGGATGGAAAAACAACATAAACGTGAGAAGTGAGCATCGACATACTACATTGAAAAACGAAATCACAAAATCGATTCGGTTATGTTGTAGATCTATAATATATATAAACTAAAAGTGTCATTCGTTAATGATTAAAATTTTAGATGATGTACTTTAAATGATTCAACACTTGTTAACAACAATTACACCTCAATATCGAGCAAATTGATATAAATCTTCACCGTCTATCAAGCTTTTGCTTATCTTATTATTACAAAATTTTAGTTTCTTCATCACAATAAGGTTCTTAATATTTTGTACTGACATATAAACGATCTCTAGACCTAAAGTAAACATGACAAAGTTGAAGAGACGAAATAATTACCTTATCTTCTCCGAACTTGATCCAGAATCTAGCCTTAGCCTTTTATAAGGATCCTTGGGGAACAAAGGATTTTGGGGCCATGTTTCTTCTATGTATTCAAGAATGATTGTGGATTCAACTATTGGTTTTCCATTATGTAAAAGAATTGGGATCATCTTACAAATAGGGTTATATGTCAAAAGATGTTGGCTTTTGTTAGAAAGATCTTCTTCTATGTATTCATAACTAATATTCTTGTGTTTCAAAGCCCAAATGACCCTATAACTAAAGGGACTTGGAAAAACTCCAAACAATTTAACTTGCTCTTCCATTTTTTTTCTCCCTAATAAGTTGTGGTTGTTTGCAAATTTCAAGGCTTTAAGTTTTTGATCAAATGTCAATTATTAATGAGTTTTAGTTTAACTATTGTTGTACCAATTTGAATGACTGAAATTTTACATTAAAAAATGAGACAAGTGGAATATTTGATAAAATTCTGAGTTCTACATTAAAACAATATATACAAAATTATGCAAATTGGCGGATATTTTATGCATCATTTTTTTTTTGAGTGTTTTGAACTTATTATGAATTTATGTGATATTCGGCTAAAAATGTATATTAATATTACGTTATTGTCTTATATTTTATGCATCATTTTTTTTTTGGAGTGTTTTGAACTTATTATGAATTTTATGTGCAACAAATGTATTGAATGAACGTGAATACATGATCAAAAAGATGTGATTTTTATTTCTTTTGAAGCAAAGAAACGAAGATTGAAGGATGACTAAGTCCTCACCTTGCGACACACACAAGTGAAGAAAAAAAACAAAAGATTTTAAAATTAATCGAGTTTGCCACTGATTCTTTTGAAGTACAATTCAAGAAAGATTATTTGTTAGTATATGTCTTCCAACTAATTGTAATTTCCTTGTGAATTATCATAATTTTATTTATTTTAAAAGTTTCATCTTTGAAATGATCTAATTTTTCATAAATATAATAGAAATTTGTTTCATAGAAAAATGTGTATTTTTACAAATTACACTAAGGATGTCCAAGATTTTTCTTCTATAGTTTGGATTAATTAAATTATTCCAATTCATATAAATGTTGAAAATTTGAAATAGTGTGAGAATTTCAAAAATATAATTTTGAGAAACGTTAAGAGGAAGTGGGCAAGAAGATTCTGAAAGCAATTAGGGAAGAGATGCATTACTTTTGGCTAAGAAATTTTCTTGTTGGACAAATTGAGGTTAAATTTCATGACATGGATCTTCATCAACATATTTTTAACTTTTACACATTATAAATTAGTAGATGATAAATATTTCATAACATAAAAATTTATAAGGTTAGATCTAATTTTTTCCCTTTTACTTTGTAATCTATACATAAAGTGATAGTGTTTTTTATATGATATACGCTATATTAACAAATATTTTTTTTAATGTTAAAATATTTACATTCAAAAATTAGAAAAGTTTGTAATTGACAATTAGATTTAAAAAAAATCTAAGCTATAAACTTAATTAATTATGAAATAGGTGATATTCAAAGTTTTGGAACTAATTTGAGAAAATATTTAAATTTGTATGCATAAATACATGAAAAATTCATCCATTATTCTATTATATCTTAGCTAAATTTGTAACGAGATCATATCATATTTCTATTAATTTAATTTGTCACTTTTTGGATCTTTTTCTCTTTTTAATATTATATCTTTTAAGAGTCAAATGATATAAATTTCACTCAAAATTTAATTAATATATATTTTCTTAATCATATTGATACATGATTTGAAGAAGGCGCGCGTATCAATGAGTACATCATCTGTCTATTTATAAGGATAATGTTGTTTTGTGTTTGGTGGAAATTAAAACACTCAGATCCCAACCTTTAAACATTCACATCAACGGTTCAAATTCATAGTTATAATAACACATACAGATGGACGGTCACGATAAGGAGAATGTCATAAAAAACAATGTTTTGTGATTGGTGGAAATTAAAACACTCGGATCCCAACTTTTAAGCATTCATATCAACTGTTCAAATTTATAGTTATAATTACAGATAAAGACAGACGGTCACAATGTTTTGAATTCTTTTTTTTAGTTCTTATACACTATTTGTTTTTAGGACATATTCTTAAAAGATATTAAGTGTATACATTCACATAATAATATTATTGTTTATAAGAGTAAGGATTAGTTCTAGTTATTAAGAAGTTAGGCATTTGTTTGCAATACATCATGTTGGATGTTGATGTAAAAACTTTATTTATTAATATGAAGATTTGAGTTGTTTAATTTAAAGTTCTAAAATATTATTGATAAAAAGTAAGTAGTTCTTTTTTCTTTAATCTTTTTATAATGTTCTTGAAATATTGTTTTGAGTGAAATTAAAATCATAAATTTCACTATCAAAATTTTTTGAGGTCTCAAAATTTTGGTGTCTAAAGCAGACGCTTAACTTAACCTCTAACGTCTGGTATCAAATGACCGTTTGACCATTATATATATTTTTTAGTTGTTGTTTGTCACTTGTCAGGATTCATATATCGATTTTTTTATTCAAGTCGTAGGAAGTATCTGCAAAATTAAAAGCATTCAGATATCCAAAAAAAAACATATTCGCACACCTTGATTCAAGGAAATATATTCGAAAGGATTTGTTCTTCATGGACATGAGCTTGAGTAATAAATTATATCTTGTTTGTGTTCATTCAAAATATAATGAATGATACTAAAATAAGAGTAAATTTATATTGAAATAATAATATTGTACATGAAGTTGATTATGTAAGATATAATCAACGTGTCTCTTTCTTAATTCTTCTTTGTTGATCTCATGTATTCATCCTTTTTTGTAACGCCGCATTCCCAAACTACATTTTATTCAATATAAACACATCCTCAATATTGAAGTGATCATATCGTAACAATTATTTCTCTACGACGTTTGAAATAATCTAGCATTGCATCTCGATTTGGGATATTTTCTTTGATGATAGCTACTTGTTTGAAATTGTTAATCCAAGATTGTAAATGAGGAAAATTGTTTGGTTCATAGACCTTTACTCCAGCAGCTTCTTGTATGACTTCTAGCCAGAAAGCAAGCCAGCCAAAGGCTATGTCAATTAAACCAATTGTATCCCCACTAAAAAACTTTTTATCTCCAAGACCTTGTTCCTCTATAATTTTAAAGATTTTTTTGGCATTTTCAGTTGCCTTAACTTGCTCTTCTCCAATCTTGTGAAATATTTGATAAAATTCTGAGTTCTACATTAACACAAAAAAATGTTAGTACTACTTTCTACTATCCATCAACTTATATTTTTTAATAAGACAATTCACGCAATTCAATATAATATACGATATATATAAGTTTGAATCTTATGCATCCATCAACAAAAAAATTTATGTCTTTAGGTCAAGAGAATGATTAGGCCTACACATGAGGGTATGTTGTAGATCTATTTATATGATTCAACACTTGTCAACAACAACTACATCTCAAATCTCAATACCAACCAAATTGATACAAATCCTCAATGTCTATCAAGCTCTTGCTTGTCCTATATTAGACAAATTTAATTTCTCCCTCACGATAAGTTCTCTATATTTTCTACTAACATATAAATGATCTCTAAGACATGTTACATGAATCTTGACAACCACTAGACCTAAAGTAAATGTACTAACGTGACAAAGTTAAAGACGAATAAATAATTATTACCTTATCTTCTCCGAACTTGATCCAGAATCTAGCCTTAGCCTTTTATAAGGATCCTTGGGGAACAAAGGATTTTGGGGCCATGTTTCTTCTATGTATTCAAGAATGATTGTGGATTCAACTATTGGTTTTCCACCATGTAAAAGAATTGGGATCATCTTACAAATAGGGTTATATGTCAAAAGCTGTTGGCTTTTGTTAGAAAGATCTTCTTCTATGTATTCATAACAAATATTCTTGTGTTTCAAAGCCCAAATGATCCTATAACTAAAGGGACTTGGAAAAGCTCCAAACAATTTTACTTGCTCTTCCATTTTTTTCTCCCTAATAAGCTGTGATTGTTTGCAAATTTCAAGACTTTGAGTTTTTGATCAAATGTCAATTTTTAATGAGTTTAAGTTAAACTATTGTTGTACCAATTTGAATGATTGAAAATTTACTTTAAAAAATGAGACAAGTGGAGTCAAGGATAGAAATTTCAACTTAAATAATGATCTTGATGGCTACTTAGTGTTTATCCCATGCCAAATCATGTTCTCATTTTATTTAGTTATATACTAACGGTCCATCAATTTTTGGTTTTTTTTATTGTGTGAATCATCTCTTCAATTTTTTATTTTTAAATTGTATCCGTTCCATTAATTACAATTTACAGCTCACGAGTTAACATTTAACATTACATTCTTAATTTCTAAATCTAGGAATTATTAAAAGATTCCTTTTTAATAGTAATTTAATATCAAAATAACTAAATTACTCAATGGTTAGAAGCACATATGTCGTCCAACACTAGTGTGCATCTAGCCTCTAATTAGATGTTATAAACACATCATCAAAATTAATTAATGATTTTTTCATAAATTTAAACATTTTTTGAAAGAGTGAAGTGTCAAAAACATTTTAGACTATTCGTTATTTTAGTTTCACACCTAAATTATTTAGAGTTCGAGTAACATATTCTAAACTATTTCTTCGCGTCGCGTCGAAAAAAAAAATAAGTATGTGAAACACACCTCAAATAATATGTGATGGTTTCTGTATTATACTTTCTTTCTTTAAAATAAAAAATTGCTTGTGAAAATAATTTCACCGTGGCAAAAAGCGGCAACACATAACTAACTCATGTAACAATCCCAGATATGTTTTAATGGTCTTTTATACATTTGAAAATTGCGTAAAAAAATACTATAAATGATGATTATAAATAGCTAAAATTTTCAAATTATTTTAATCAATACCACTAAAAAATTATAATATTAATAATATTCATATATATTTATTTTACACTGGATTTATTATTTGCTCAAAAGATTAACTTGATGAATAAATATTGGATATGAAATTGGCGAAAAAAAATAAATGAAAATTCTGCGTAAGCATTATCTCTAATTAGTAATTACTACTCCAATTCATAGTTCAATTTAGAATTTTGAAAATTCGTTTTATTTTAAAAGCCAATATTATTAAGGAAGCCAAAATCGTCGTGGCTGTGTTTGGATCATCCAAAACTAATATCCCTCCATTCCCCAACTCACGGTGGTAGCAGCCATGTTTATACCTTCACAAACCACTGCATTTCTACCGGAATAACGTTGCTCAGCCATGGCTACGGCGGCGCAGTTCTCATATATTACCATCAATTCTCCCAACTTCCATCTTACCACTAAACGGTCCGCATTTTCCCGCCAATTGAAATATGGTGGGAAATATTACTCCGGCTTCACTGACATCATCAGTTCCAGACGCAAACCGAAATCGCTCTCTGTAGTTTGTGACAATTCGAGTCCTTCTTCTTCTGATATAAGGTATCATTTCAGCTCCTGTAGATGCTTATGTTGGTTGATTTGATTTTGTTATAATAGGGAAGAATTGTAATGTGAGAAATTGCTAAAAGTATGCCCTAATAAAAGGAAACTTAAGTTTTAATTTTGAGTTATTCCGTCCAATTCCAGACGAATTTCATTATTCCGTATGTTATGAAGCTTTGTAACAGAAGATTAATATGAATGGAGAGACTTACCCTTTGTTTTATTGACAATCCTGTTAATCTTGTTTGTTAACCACCAAGGAGGGACATGTCAGAAATGTGCTTTTAAGGGAGCGATCATTGTCATTTGGATGTTAACATTGATAAGTAACTCCTATTTCCAAAGAAGGGTGGTTGAACAAGCTATATTAATCTAGCGGTATGTAAAGTTATTGCAGAATCAGAGGCACGGGTTATTACTCAGTTAGCGTGTGTGTTCTGAATTGGGAGGATGTGTTTTGAGATATATAGCTAACTCTCTATACATATTTTCTCTCCACAGACACATATATATGTATTTATGTGTTTATGGTTCGAGCTGGAAGGCGTGGACTTAGCTTAACCCATACAACCTATTCTAAATACGCTACAGCATACTCCTTTAGTAACAGTGAATCCACAAGGAAGGATATGACATAGATTAAAGAGCTTGTCTCCTTTCTTGAAAGGAAAGTTTTAGTACTAATACTCATCAGTTAGTAACCTACTGCTTCTGATGTGTGTATCATATCACTGGTGAATGGGTAATACATATAGTACACGCCTCCACTCATTGCTCATCATTTGCTAGATTTTCAAGAGAAATTTGGTATGAATCTAGTCATTCATTAGAGGGGATGAGTATCTTGCAATTTCAGAATCCTCAGTAGATAGAATATTCCCTTCAATATGCATCAATCTAACCTCATAATAATTTGGCTTGTAGTCTAAAATCTAAATCTATCCAAAATAAATCATATGGAGATCTATTTAGACAAGAAAATACATGCAATTAAAACTTTTAACTTATATGGTCCCTTAAGTTTTGAGGACAGGTATATTTTGGTCCATATTGAATGCAGATTATGAATTTATGTATTATAAGTTGAGTAGGCCAAATTACATGACGTGTATAATTGCTATAGCTTGATGAAGCATCAAATTATACACGAGTACTGACTTGTTTTATTGATTCCTCACTTCTAGGTTGAGATGGTTTGCTGTTTTGTTTATTTGTGTATTTACAATATTATTGACTTACTTGTGTCCATTTGGTTAAAACAGAAAAAAGCTGTTAACAAACCAAAGTGTAATATATGAAACGCTCATGGGAATTACTAAGACTACTTTTAGTTGGGAAGGATAAGACGAGGGAGATTAAACCATTAGTTTATCGAGTACAAACCTACGGGCTACGGGTGTATATCCTCCTCGGACCTTTTAATAAAGCTACTTTGCTTATCAAAAAGGGGGGAAGATTAGCATATGTGTATTGAGTATTGACCACATATACTTTCCTTTTAATGGGGGTTCATCGTCTGCTCATAAGTTTCCCTGTTCATGTCACACTGAATGATTGGTAATGGAATTCCTTTGGAGAAAGTTTGTACAAATACATGTTCACCTCTGTAGCAGAACGGGTTTGGAAAAGTTTACTTGTTAAAGGTTATAATAAGCCTTGTTTTATTGATGGATCAACAGCGAAGAACTTGCTGCTCCAAAAGAGCATTAATATTGCAGCTCAATTTTGTGTTAGTCGTTATTTCCAGATGTAATTTTGTGTGCATTAAGGTCCTTGTATTTCACATTTAGCCATAACAAGTCTACTCCACTTTTTCGAGTTTCTGACAGCTGTTAAGAATGTGCAAAATTCAACTTCATTTTTTGCGTGGATATGTTTTCTGTATATGTACCCCAGTTTCAGTACTCATCTGATTGGATAGCTTTTATCAAAATATTTTGCTTCCATTTCCTTAAAGTAAAACAACCTTTTGATCTTCATTTTATTTGTTATTTAGTTCTACAGCCAAGATAAGAAGTGAAGTTCTTTCTCCATTTCGGTCTGTTCGGATGTTCTTCTATATTGCTTTTATTGCAAGCGCTGGTCTTGGAGGACTTATTGCCTCTACACGGCTAATTGCTGCATTGGCCAATTCATCAAGAGGTGCTGAAGTTCCTGAGATCCTAAAAGGTCTTGGCATAGATCTTGGCGCAGTCTCCATATTTGCTTTTCTGTATTATAGAGAGAATAAAGCAAAAAATGCTCAGGTAGCAAAATTAGCAAGAGAGGAAAATCTCTCAAATCTTAAGCTCCGTGTGGATGAGAAGAAAGTTGTCCCTGTTAATGCTTTCAGAGGGATTGCTCGTTTGGTCATCCTTGCTGGCCCTTCGGCTTTCCTTTCAGAATGTTTCAAACTCAGTGCACCATTTACTGAGGGCCTTCTAGAAAGAGGAGTGCTTGTGGTCCCTTTTGCAACAGATGGAATTTCTCCTAGCTTTGAATTTGAAGAGAATGAAGAACTACTGGAGAAAATTTCCAGAAGAAAAAGGCTATGGCAGCTTGCTCCTATTTATGCCACTGAGTGGACTAAGTGAGTGAGCTACCAACAACATGAAACTTTGTGTAGTTTGAAACTATTTCTTCTCTCACTTGTGCTGCTAACATTAACAATAATTACATTGACATCGAGAAGTAAAAACAAAGATTCTCATATTTGGTTCACTCGTGATAGGTGGATAGATGAACAGAAGAAACTAGCCGGTGTCTCTCCTGAATCTCCAGTGTAAGTATTCTGCAACTATAGTAGTATATATAGGTTTTCTAAGAGAAAGATCGGTTGATTGAATTCTTCATGGTACGTGTCAAATAGGACTGCAATGTAAGCATTATTGAGTTCAGAAAAATGGACCTTCATCATGGTTTTACGTGAATCTTTAAATAAATCTTGAAATGCTAGTAGGCATTGTTATAAAAGAGTTACTAACTTTAAGCAAATGAATGATGTTTGGTCATTTTAATCATGTGCAGGTATTTATCTCTACGCCTGGATGGTCGTGTGCGTGGCAGTGGTGTTGGTTGTCCTTCTTGGAATGCTTTTGTATTGCAATTGCCACCAGTAAAGGGCATTTGGTCTGGTCTTCTTGATGGCATGGATGGAAGAGTGCTTTAAGAATTGAGATCAGATATTCTCTTCTCTTTTTTATTCTTTGAAGTACTATATTATATTATGTTGACAATATACTTCTTTTTTCCTCTTCAATACATAATTGCAGCATTCACCAAGTTTTCTTTTGCTTCGTTTACTCCATTCTTCCCTCTCTTTTTTCTTTGTTGGTGAGGTTAACTTCACGTGTGTCCAGGCCAGGGTGTTTCCGAGAGTGGAAGCCGGGGATGGGAGCCAGGGTAATGGGGTATGCATGTTGTATGTACGTACCCTCCCATTACGTGGATCAAGTTTTAATAAGCCTATGATCAAAAATAGGAATGTGATATTAATTACTACAGTTTCCATAATTAGTTCATTTGATAGAGAAGTTGTCTATTGACGTGTAAAATCGAAGTCCTTAAAATTTTCATATTTCCATAAATATAATCAACATTTTGATACATAGTGTCTTTTCCCTGATTGAAAACCTATATTTCTTTGCTTTCAAAACATGAAAATGTCTTGCCATAGTTCAGACTTCAGGGTACTTGCTATTTTGATCTCTATCATCTCACAAGGGAATGGAAACAAGAGAGATCAACTAAAGTGTAAGCCAAAAGAGGGGGACGAGAACAGAAATAGTGAATGGATCCGGTGCCCTGTTATTGCATTGAGGTAAAGACTCTTTCCTCTCTTCGAGTTCTGAACCATGATTTAATTTGTGCTGTTTTTTCCATATAATTGTTATCTATACAAGGTAGCATATGATTCGCACTTGGTACCAAAAAGCACTGCAAAAATATGTTAGAATTTTGGGGGTCTGATCATCCTTTATGTCCTTAACTAGATAGTCTACCTTAAGGTGTAGACCCGTCATACATACACAAACCTCTCCAACATGATGTTTGCAAGATAGTAGGAATTGGATCGAGTAATGGCAACAAGCTAAATAAGAAATGGAGGGAGAAAGTTGCCAGGAAATTATGATACACATTCACATTCAAAGCCAGTATATAACTAGAGATTAAACATGGAAAGCACAGGGCTGGACATATTACAAATATGGAAAACCTTGAACTAATAATTACTGCCACTCCTTCATTTCACTTCTTCAACTTCGTCCAATGCGTAGTTGTTGGTGGATACATTAGCATAGTTCACTTTGTTGAACCTCACTACAACTGGGTAGCGTGTTTTTGGATCCTGCACCATCACCATTAACAATAACATCAAAAGTTAACATCTGTTTGTAATTAATCTCCTCTCTTACAAGTCACAAAGAACATGGATTCCAATCAATTCCCTTACCTGATCAACTGCTACAACTGAGCCGGTACCCTTGTACCAGTAAGACTCCTTCCTTAAAATTCTCACCTGTATTCAGAACATTTTAAGAATCAATTGGTAATGAACAGCCTGAGCTGAGGACACCACCATAAGAGACTGTGGATGTACAAATGCCTACTATAACAGACTTAAACTATTATACTTGGACAAAAATTAATGATATCTATGCACACACAGAGAAAGAAACTGATGCAGTATATAATCAAGTAAAAATCCAACATTTTCTCCATGAAGCATAATATATATAAGAAAAATTACCAAAATCTCAACCGTAATTATATTTTGAACCCATAATTTCAAAAGTGTATTGAGTTTTTGTGATAACAACTTTTATGTTAGAGTCCAATCATAAATCTTGAAGTAGCATCTATATATATGTGTCTATATATTTTATCTACTGGTTTTAAATCTTGAATCATCAGTGTGAATACATACTATATAAGAGATAAGTTGGTCTTATTTCTTTTATTGAACAACTTACTTTGGTTCCTCTCTTGGGTCCAATTGGAGGTGGCTTGGCAGCTTTGGCAGGAGGAGCTTCGCCTTCAGCGGTGGCGGTGGCGGTAGCAGCTGGTGGTGCAGCTTCCGCGGCCCGGACAACGAGCCTGGGGATGTTGGTGGTGTTGTTCTTGGAGGAGAAGGATAACATAGAGCTCTTTGGAGCAGAGTTAGAGGTGACATTAGGGGTTGCCACCATAAAACCAGATGCAGCAGAAGCCATGCTGCTACTTGCCATGGTTCTTTTATGTGTTTCTTTGTCTGAACTTGTTCTTCTGCTGCAGAGATATGAAGAATGATGAAAATTAATGTAAGGAGCAAAAGCAGAAGTAGGATTTGAGAGGCTTTGAGTTAATGTGATATCTTTTTCCTGAACAAAAGATCAACCTAGCTACCACACGACATTGCTCCATCCACTGACACGCTGCCACATGGTACCATATCCAATTCTTATGGATAATGTTACCACTTTTATTTCGTCTCACATATTTTGCTTCTTTTTTGTTATTCATAGTGTATTATTAATTTTTTATTGTGTTTTTAAGGGTGTGACTTAGTGATGAATGTATACGTAGTTGACTGAGGTTTAAGGTTCAATTTCATCGAAACAAATACTTGGTGATTTCTTCTTATCTTTCTTGATGACCAGAGTTATTTGGTATCTATGAGGTATCCTTGAAATTAATTGAGGTGTCTGTAAGCTGGTTTAAGCACCAAGGTTTATAAAAAAAAGTATTTTAATGTGAAATTGAGCTATTTTGACTTTTATGATATTAAAAATGAATAGATAGATAATGATGATTCTTTTTATGATATTGTTAGCTCATATTAACACATCTATTTTTCCTCAATTAATGTATATATATTCCATTTTTTCCTTTTAGATCGTCTGAAAAGGATGTTCACTTGTATGATTGAATTACAGAATAGAATACTGTGAAGAGATGCTTCCTCCAAAATAAAAGTTTATTCTAGAATGGCCAACATGTGAACAAGAGCTCCAGGACAGTTTTCCAGGACAGTTTTCCAAGAAGACCAACTAGTGCACCGTGCAAAGATAGAATCAGAAGAAATGAATTTTGAATTATAGTTCTTTTTATTTAGGAAAAGGAATCAAAAATACCATTTTAACTTTAATTTATTAGTTAAGTTTGTTCTTCGTTATACTATATGGTTATTTACAATTATATTGATAAGAAACTTATCACATATACCTCTTAGACTGGCATTTTAAAATCCTGTGTGGCTTAACATCGATAAGATACATGATTGTGTGATGGATATATATATTATTCTGATGATGAGTGGTTGAGTCTAATGTGAGTTTACATATGAAAAATTTACAGTCAAAGATAGACTTATTTGAATCTCAAAATCCGATAGATTTTACTTTTATTTGTCACTTTTAACATATTAAGAAAAAATAATATTATTTTTTATGTTTTATTCTTAGCATTAGTTATTTATTTCTTAAATTATTTTTAATATTTAATACTAAATTTCAATTATTAGGGACAATATGATAAAATAATCATGTCAATTTTTTAATGCATATATTAAATTTAAATATAACAAGTAAAATTAAACGAATAAAATACTAACAACTTTGATAAATGAAGACGGAACTTTAATAGTTTATGATTAATTTAATCATTTTATCTTTAACTTATAAACGTTGTTTTTGAGTTAATTCTTTTGACCTCAAATTCGCTCAAACATGCAAAATATAAGTTGCTTAAGGAAAACAATTTTATTCAAAAAGAATTAATAAGAAAAGAAAACTATAACCAAAAAAAGGCAATGTAGAAGTGATGAGAGAGAAAAGTGGCAGGGAAAATAGGGTCTAAGTAAATGTCACTACGGAAAAGTGCCTAAAATATTTTTGAACTATTGAAAATGGTATAAAATTATCCTTCATCCATCTATTGGCTCTCAAATACCTCTGTCATACACCTATTGGCTTCCAAATACCCCTGTCATCCATCTTTAGGGCCAATATTGACCACTTTTATAACAAATTATCATTTAAATATTTTTTTGAAATACGTGACGACCAACTATTGGATATATACAATTTAATTACTTAAATTAATTTACAAACTTACTCATTATTAATTATACACTATCCAAATTAATTAATTACACGTGTCCCAAATTATATTTACCCACCGATTAAAACAAATACACCCTTCATTCCCAACATTTCACTTCATCTATCAACCTTATTCCCCAATATATTCGCCTACAATCTCGAAAAACAATACTTAAATACACACATGTATCACCATAAGAAAATACCAAAACACTCATAATTTTTTATGGTGATAGTGTATTTAGGTAGTATTTTTTGAGATTGTAAGTGAATATACTGGGGAAGTAAGGTTGAAAGAGGAAGTGAAATGTTGGGAATAAAGTGTGTATTTGTTTTAATCGGTGGGGTAAATGTAATTTGGGGCGGGTGTAATTAACTTGAGTCAAGTGTAGTCAATTTGGATTGAGTATAATTGATGAGTTTGTAAATTAATATAAGTAATTAAATTGTAGTCTATAGATGGTCGCCAAGTATTTAAAAAAATTATTTAAATGATAATTCGCTATAAAAGGGGTCAATATTGGACCCAAAGGTGGATGAAAGGGTATCTGGGAGTCAATAGGTGGATGTCAGGGGTATTTGGGAGTCAATAGGTGGATGTCAGTGGTATTTGGGAGCCAATAGGTGGATGTAGGGTAGTTTTGTACCATTTCCAATAGTTCAAGGGTATTTTAGGTCATTTTCCGATGTTAGTATGACCTAAGCAAAGGATAAAATAGCCAAAACAGGTTCAATTTTTTCTAAGTAACCTACAATAACTCTATTTTCTCATCCAGTGGAGGTTGTTCATTTAAATGTAATTACAAAATTGTCCCCGACAACCATAAGCTCCTCAACTTTCTGCTGAAGTTATTGCCTTATATATAAGTAGTAAAGTAAAGTAAAGTAATATATATATGCGCTGTAAGCATCATCAAGGACAAAGAATATAGAGTTAAAAAATGGGTGAAGAAAAGCCAAGGGTAAAATACACTTCGTCGAAATAAGAAAGGTCGAATGTTTATTTATAATAATTAATAATAATTAAATTATTTTGAAAAAGTCATTTTAATCCAGTAAAAAGTTTGTCTAATTTTTCTGAATTTTGATCTAATAAATATTTTATTTATTTTTCCATTACTTATAGGTGAAGTAATAGTTAGAAGGAAATAGGGGACGAAAAATAAGTGACTAAAGAAACGTATCTGAAGGAGAACGGTGACGAGTATATATAACAAATATATAAGTTGTCTCAAAATATAATGTAACACCTCGGTCTTAGAAAGAGCTAATTTTAGAAAGAACTAAACTGGAATGAGCTAAATTGAGATTTTCGCAAGTTAGACTTCAATGGTGAGTTTAGGGTCAACTTCAAACGATCATAACTTTCAGCACAAGATGAATTATGTGTCCCATGAGATATCAAATGAAAGATTTTTGAGTCCTCTTTCCAACGTCATCGAGTTTGCTAAATTTTGAGTTCGGATGAGGGAAATATGCTCGTTTGAGTTCAACTTGTCCAGTTAAGAAACTTCATCCGAATTATGGAGGGATATTTTGGTCTTTTCCTTACCCCACTTAGTCCACCTATTTTTACACCCAAATTAGGGGTCAAAGCTGATTAAAATCAGATTACGCTAAAGTCTAAAAATATTTGAAAATCTAGGGGAAAGTTCAAGAGGAGAAAAGGGAGAAAAACTTCAAGTGTTCAAGAGTTCTTGTGATCTTTGAGGATTTCACCAAGGATTTAATCCTTACGAGGTATGTAAGTTCTCATAGTGTTGGGTTCGTTCACCCACACGCCAATCATGTGATTTTTATCCGTAATTATATTCTTGAGGTCGAATGATTTGAGTTCTTGAGGTTTTGTGCTTTGTTCTTTGATAATGAAGTTCTTGAGGTGAGAGTTGTGAATGAGTGTTGTTCTTAGTGGGTTTTGGTGTAGATTTCATTGTGATTGTGTTGGGTTTAAGAATCCAAAAGATTTTGAGGGAAATCGTTTTAGATTCTAGATGAGTTAGGGTATGAGATTGAATAAGAAAATTCGTCAAATTTTGGGCAAGGGCTTGGGGCGGCGCGCCACCATAGCTCCAGAACTACTGCCCAGTAGTTTGGGGCCTAGCGCGGTGTGCCACTCAGTGCGCCCAAACACTATTCAGTAGTTTTGAAGTTGGGGCCCCGCGCCATTCAGTGCGTCGGGTGACCAGGTCCCCTACCCTTCCGACCTTCTTTCCGTGTGAGTTCCCTCGAATCGTACCTCTGTTTTCTACTTGAGATCCACACTTAAAATCTTCATTAATCCTTGAGAGATCATGCATATCCGAATCATAACTCTTGAATTCATAATTCAAATTCAAGATAGAATTAAGAGTAAAGTTCGAGGAAGTTCTTTGGAGTCATTTGAGAAGTCTTATGCATACTTTTAAAACTTGTTTTAGGACTTGAGTATGAGGATGAGGTGAGTTGAGTTTCGTTTTTCAAAATGATTATATGGGAACTAAGTATTCCCAAGGGTAAATACTTTTACATTTAACATGAGAGAAAACCTTGATTTCCAAATGAGTTCATGAAGCAATGTCTCTTTTAAGAGAACCTTTTGAGTAATAATCTCAAAGTTTGAGGATGAGGAATGTTTTTAAACAAATTAGCATGAGTTATATTATTAGGAGTAGTATTGAGCACCGATATGGGGACGAGTTCAAACAACTCAAAGTCCTCATAAACCATGTATGCCAACATGGGTACATGATCATACTTTTTAGATGATTCCTTATTGATTTTAAGCATATCTTAGTGGATCCACTTAGTTGAGGATGCCCTATACTCTGGCAAGTTAGAAGACTGTTCTGGCAGCGTGGGCGAGACTTTGTATCATCACATAGCTCATAGTGATGGTTGTCGATTAGAGAATCTTCCAAATAAGATTAAAGAGTTATTATTATATTTTTAAATACATTGAGTTGTTATTTACTGTTTTATAAGTTTTCTTTATAATGCATCCTTATTGTTGCTTTTATGTTAAACTGAGTTGAGTATTTCCGAGTTTGAGTATCTTTGAGTTGAGTTGAGTCGAGATGAGGTGAGTACGTTCTTCCTTTTTATCAGTTCAAGCTTATGTCTGTGCTTTAGAATTCCTCTTGCATGCTCGTATATTCCATGTACTGACGTCATTTGGTTTGCATCTTTCATGATGCAGATACAGGTAACCAGGGCCATCAATAGGTGCTCCGTTGATACCACTTGCAGTCCTAGAGTTTGATTGGTGAGCCTCCTTGCTTTTCTGAGGGCTCCACACTTTGCTTTTATTTTCAGTTTGTTAGGATGATCGGGAGTCTTGTCCCGACATCCATCGTAGTAGTTAAAGGCTTAGTAGATAGTAGAGTCTTGAGAAGTTTGCTTCATTTTCAATTGTTAATGTTTTAGACTGGAGTTTCCTCTTTTGGCTAGTTGAATGTTTCTAAATATTCTGAGTTAAGTTTTGAGACTTTTGAGTTAAATCTTTACTTTTGAGTTGAGTATTGAGCCAGGCCAAGCACTTGGGAATCAACAATGGTTCTCGAATTCCAGTTAAATCCAGGGTGTAGGCTCGGGGCGTGACAAACTTAGTATCAGAGTACAGAATTCAAGAGTTCTAGGGTGTCTATGAAGCCATGTCTGTAGAGTCTTAGTTATTGGTGTGAAGCGCTCCACATCTATAATTAGGAGGCTACAACATTTAGGAAACAATTACATTCTTTCATACTATTTTCGTGAGATAAAGTTTAACTATAAAAGTCTCTTTTTAATTCATGATTGTGCGTATCTTTTCAGATCAAGCCTCCACAAAGAGTTGTTCAAGTTCGCCCTGCTAGGAGGAATGTTGATCCCTAAGATCAAAGGGTACCCAATGCACCAGAAGTACAACCCCAAGGAGAAGTCACCAATGCTGAGTTTCGAGATGCTATCTGGATGTTGATCCAACTTGTGGCAAATCGAGCTGGTCAACAGAAAGGGGTTCGACAGGATGTGGCTGATACATCCAAAATCTGTGAGTTCTTGAGAATGAATCCTCCAGAATTCACAGGTTCAAGTGTCACTGAGGATCCGCAGAACTTTGTTGAAGAGTTGTAGAAAGTGTTTGAGGTGATGCATGTTGCAGATGCTTAGCGTGTATAATTAGCAGCATACCAACTGAAGGGCGTTGCTAGGGTATGGTATGACCAATGGAAGAAGAGTGGAGCTGGGGCACCAATTGTGAGTTGGGTTGTGTTCGAAGAGGCATTCTAGGGACGTTTCTTTCCTTGTGAGCTGAGGGAGGCAAAGTTACGAGAATTTCTTAACTTGAAGCAGGAATCCATGAGTGTGCATGAGTATAACTTCAAGTTCACTCAACTGTCCCATTATGCTTCGGAGATGGTTGTTGATGTGAGGAGCAGGATGAGCTTGTTTGTGTTTGGGTTGTCTCGTTTGTTAAGTAAGAAGGGCAAGACAGCTATGCTGATACGAGACATGGACATAGAAAGACTTATGATCCATGTGCAACAGGTTGAGGAAGATAAACTGAGGGATAGAGAAGAGTTTCGAAACAAGAAAACTAAGACTACAGGTAATGAGTCCGGACAACAGAAGACCGGGAATGCAAACCAGTCATCTTTTCAACAAAGGCAACTTGGACTTGCTCCATCCTCTGCTAGTGCACCTGCACCAAAGAATAGAGGTGAGTTCAAGAATCAAAATTCCCAAAACTTCAGAGCTAGACCTACTTAATCTCAGGGTAGTGTGACACAAGGGGCCAACAGGACTCCTACATGTGCTAAGTGTAGTAGAAACCACCCAGGAGTGTGTCGTGATGGCTCCACTGGTTGCTTAAAGTGTGGTCAAATAGGTCACTTCATTAGAGAGTGCCCTAAGAACAGGCAGTAGAGTGGTAATAGGGGGAAATAGAGTCCAATCTTCTTCAGTGGCTCCACCAGATAGAGCTGCACCTAGAGGAGCTACTTCAAGGATAGGTAGAAGAGCAAACTGTCTGTATGCTATCACCAGTCGCCAAGAGCAGGATAATTCGCCAGATGTTGTCACTGGTAAGATCAAAGTCTTTACTTTTGATGAATATGCATTGATTGATCCAGGTGCGAGCCTATCTTTTATGACTCCTTATGTTTCTATGAGGTTCGATATTATTTCCGAACAACTTCTTGAGCCCTTCGGTGTTTCCACACCTATTGGTGAGTCTATTCTAGCTGAGAGAGTTTATCGTGATTGTGTCATCTCTGTCAATCACAAGGACACCATGGATGACTTAGTTGAGCTAGATATGGTAGACTTTGATGTTATTCTAGGTATGAACTGGTTTCATGTTTGTTATGCCTCAGTTGATTATAGAACTCGAGTAGTTAAGTTTCATTTTCCTAATTAGCTTATTATAAAGTGGAGGAGTAGTTCAGCAATGCCTAAGGGTCGTTTCATTTCGTACCTTAAGGCTTGAAAATTAGTTTCCAAGGGGTGCATCTATCACTTAGTCCGAGTTAATGACTCTAGTGTTGAAACACCGTCTATTTAGTCTGTTCCATTTGTGAGTGAGTTTCCTGAGGTCTTTCCAGATGATCTTCCCGGAGTCTCTCCTGAGAGAGAAATAGACCTCGGCATATATATTATTCCCGATACTCAACCTTTTCTATTCCGCCATATAGAATGGCTCCGACTGAGTTGAAATAGTTAAAAAAACAGTTGAAAGATCTTATTAATTAAGGTTTCATTCGACCAAGTGTCTCGCCTTGGGGAGCTCTGCTCTTATTTGTGAGGAAGAAAGATGGTTCTCTTAGTATGTGTATTGATTACCGCCAATTAAATAAGGTCACTATCAAGAATAAGTACCCTCTTCCGAGAATTGATGATCTTTTTTATCAACTTGAGGGTGCCACTTGTTTCTCTAAGATAGACCTCAGATCGGGCAATCACCAGTTAAGGGTAAGAGAGAGTGATAGTCCAAAGACGACATTCAAGACCCATTATGGTCATTATGAGTTTCTTGTTATGTTATTTGGCTTGACTAATACTCCTGCAGCGTTCATGGACCTTATGAATAGAGTGTTTAAGCCATATCTTAATATGTTTGTTATCGTATTCATTGATGACATTCAAATTTATTCAAGGAATGAGGAGGATCATGCTAGTCATCTCAAAGTAGTCCTCCAAACTCTCAAGGATAGAGAGTTGTATGCTAAATTTTCTAAGTGTAAATTTTGGCTTGAGTCAACGATGTTTTTAGGCCACATTATATCTGATGAAGGGATTCGAGTTGACACTTAGAAGATTGAGGCGGTGTAGAACTGGCCCAGACCCACATCTCCAACTAATATTAGGAGTTTCTTGGTATTGGTTGGTTATTATAGGAGGTTTGTCGAGGGGTTTTCATCTATTTCATACCCATTGACGAAGTTGACTCAAAAGACAGCAAGGTTTCAATGGTCTGAAGCTTATGAGAAGAGATTTTAGGAATTGAAAACTAGGTTGATTATTTCCCAGTGTTGACCTTATTGGAGGATACACAAGGCTTTGTGGTGTATTGTGATGCGTCCAGAGTTGGATTGGTTTGTGTATTGATGCAGAATTGCAAAGTTATAGCTTATGCCTCTAGAAAGATTAGGATTCACGAAAAGAATTACCCAACCCATGATCTCGAGTTGGCTGCTGTAGTGTTTGCTTTGAAAATATGGCGTCACTACCTTTATGGTGTTAATGTATATGCCTTCACCGATCACAAGAGTCTTCAGTATGTATTCAGTCAGAAAGAGTTTAATCTCAGATAGATGAGGTGGTTGGAGTTACTCAAGGATTATGACATGAGTATTTTATATCACCCAGGTAAGGTTAATATTGTTGTTGATGCTTTGAGCAGGTTATCTATGGGTAGTACTTCCCATGTTAAGGAAGGCAAGAAAGAGTTAGCAAGAGATGTGCACAGACTTGCACGATTGGGAGTCTGGTTGTTGGGTTCCAATGAAGGTGGAGTGGTGGTGAAGAATGGGGTTGAATCATCACTAGTGTCCGAAGTAAAAGAGAAATAAGACCAAGACCCTGTTTTGCTTGAATTGAAGGCAAATGTTCATAAGCAGAAAGTAACGGCTTTTGAACAAGGGGAAGATGGTGTGTTGAGGTATCAAGGTAGATTGTATGTACCAAAAGTGGATGAACTCCAAGAGAGGATCATGGAGGAAGCTCATAGCTACATATACTTTATGCATCATGGTTCCACAAAGATGTATCATGACTTGAGATAAGTATATTGGTGGAGTAGCATGAAGAGGTGTATTCCAGAGTTCGTTGCTAAGTGCCCGAATTGCCAACAAGTCAAGGTAGAGTACCAGAGGCCTGGTGGTATGGCTCAAAACATAGATCTTCCAGAATGGAAGTAGAATATGATCAATATTGATTTGATTACTAGTTTTCCATGGTCTCATAGACAACATCATTAGATTTGGGTGATTGTAGATCGAATGACTAAATCAGCCCACTTTTTCCCATAAAGACTGTCTATTCAGCAGAGGATTATGCCAGATTATATATTCAAGAGATAGTCAGACTTCATGGAGTTCTAGTGTCCATCATTTCAGATAGAGGTGTGCAATTCACCGCATAATTTTGGAAGGGTTTGAAGGTGAATTCGAGTACCGCTTTCCATCCTCAGACTGATGGACAAGCAGAGCGTACGATTCAGACTTTAGAGGATATTCTAAGAGCTTGTGTGATCGATTTCAAAGGTAATTACAATGATCACTTTCCTCTCATAGAGTTTGCTTACAATAATAGCTATCATTTTACTATCCAAATGGCTCTTTATGAGTCTCTCAATGGGAGAAGATGTAGATCTCATATTGGATGGTTTGAGGTTGGTGAAGCTGGGTTGGTAGGGCCAGACTTAGTTCATCAACCTATAGAGAAAGTGAAGACCATTCAAGAAGGGTTGAAAACAGCGCAGAGTCGTCAGAAATCCTAGATAGATGTTAGAAGAAGAGACTTGGAATTTGAGGTGGATGATTGGGTGTACTTG
>NW_006239044.1:779623-779866 GCF_000226075.1 Solanum tuberosum
TATACATATTTTCATTAAAATTTCTTTATAATTTACTTATTGAAAGCAAAAATACCCAAGATGAAATATTTATCTTATTGATTTCATGTATATGAGGGTCTATGACAATTCTTTGCGGGACTGGAAACGTTATTGTCTCTTTCTTTTAGGCCAATATAGTGAATTTTAAAGTTTTATTGATAGTAAATTTAGTGATCGAAAGTTCAGTAATTTAAGTCATTCTAACTATTTTTCGTTTTGAAT
>NW_006239044.1:780144-803848 GCF_000226075.1 Solanum tuberosum
GGGTATATTTGAAAGTTTCACCCATGAAGGGTGTTATGAGGTTTGGTGAGAATGGGAAGCTTAGTCCCCGGTATATTGGTCCTTACAGGATATCCAAGAGAATTGGCAATGTAGTTTATCAGTTGGAGCTACCTCCAAAGTTAGCAGCAGTCCATCCGGTGTTCCACATTTCTATGTTGAAGAAATGTATGTGCAATCATTCACTTATTATACTGACGGAGGATATTGGTATTAAGGACAACCTATCTTATGAGGAGATACCCGTTGAGATACATGATCGTCAAGTTCGCAAGATAAGAACCAAGGAGGTAACATCAATCAAGGTCTTATGGAGAAATCAGTTTGTTGAGGAAGCTACTTGGGAGGCTACGGAGGATATGAAGAAGAGATACCCACATTTCTTTACTTCCGGAGAAACTCCAGACCAAGGTAATGATTCTTGTAAATCACTCTTTAAATTGATATGCTATATTGTGTTAAATTGCATATTGGGTATTTCAGCTGGGTGTTAGATGTTGCTACCCTTAGTTCTAATTAGAGTGATCTCATTCGAGAACGAATGTTCCCAAGGGGGAGATATTGTAACACATCGGTCTTAGAAAGGTTTAATTTTAGAAAAAACTAAATTGGAAAGAGCTAAATTGAGATTTTCACAAGTTAGACTTCAATTGTGAGTTTAGGGTCAACTTCAAATGACCATATTTTTCAACACATGAAGAGTTAGGTGGCCCATGAGATATCAAATGAAATATCTTTGAGTCCTCTTTCCAACACTACCAAGTTTGCTAAATTTTGAGTTCAGATGAGGGAGATATGCCCGTTTGAGTACAACCTCTCCAGTTAAGGAAATTCATCCAAATTATGGAGGGGTATTTTGGTCTTTTCCTTACCCTACTTAGTCCACACGTTTTTACACCCAAATTAGGGGTCAAAATGGATGAAAATCATATTAAACTAAAGTCTAAAAACATTTGGAAAGCTAGGGCAAAGTTTAAGAGGATAAAAGGGAGAAAAACTTCAAGCGTTCAAGAGTTCTTGCAATCTTTGAGGATTTTCGCCAAGTATTTGATCCTTACGAAGTATGTAAGTTCTCATAGTGTTGGGTTCATTGAACTACACGCCAATCAAATGAATTTTATCCATAATTTCGTTCCTGAGGTCGAATGATTTGAGCTCTTGGGGTTTTGTGCTTCGTTCTTTGATAATGAAGTTCTTGTTAGGTTCTTAAGGTGAGAGTTGCGAATGAGTGTTGTTCTTGGTGGGTTTTGGTGTAGATTTCGTTGTGATTGTATTGGGTTTAAGAATTCAAAAGAGTTTGAGGGAAATCGTTCTATTTTAGATTAGTTAGGGCATGAGATTGAACAAGAAAATTCGTCAAATTCTGGGCAGGGGCTTAGGGTGGCGCATCACCATAGCTCCATAACTACTGCCCAATAGTTTAGGGCCTAGCGCGGCATGCCACTTAGTGTGCCCAAACACTGGTCAGTAGTTTTGGGGTTGGCGCCCCGTGCCACTCAGTGTGCCAGGGTTGCCAGGTACCCTACCCTTCCGACCTTTTTTCCGTGTGAGTTCCCTCGCATCGTACCTATGTTTTCTACTTGATAGCCACACTTAAAATATTCATTAATCCTTGAGAGATCATGCCTATCCAAATCATAACTCTTTAATTCATAATTCAAATTCAAGATAGAGTTAAGAGTAAAGTTCGAGGAAGTTCTTTGGAGTCATTTGAGAAGTCTCATGCAAACTTTTAAAACTTGTTTTAAGACTTGAGTACTTGAGTATGAGGTGAGGTGAGTTTCATTTTTCAAAATAAATATATAGGAACTAAGTATTCCTAAGGGTATATACTTTTACATTTAAAATGAGTGGAAACCTTGATTTCTAAATGAGTTCATGAGGAGTTTTTGAGCATTATCTCTTTTAAGAGAACCTTTTGAGTAATAATCTCAAAGTTTGAGGATGAGGTATATTTTTATTCAAATTAGCATGAGTTATATTATTGGGAGTAGTATTGAGCACGTATATGGGGACGAGTTCAGAAAACTCAAAGTCCTCATAAACCATGTATGCTAACATGGGTACAGGGTCATACTTTTTTGATGATTTCTTATTGCTTTTAAGCATAGCTTGGTGGATCCACTTAGTTGAGGATGTCCTATACTTCGACAAGGTATTGGACAGTTCTGGTAGCGTGGGCGAGACGATGTATCATCACATAGCTTATACTGATGGTTGTCTGTTAGAGAATCTCCAAAATAAGATTAAAAAGTTATTATTATATTTTTAAATACATTGAGTTGTTATTTACTATTTTAAAAGCTTTCTTTATAATGCATTTTTATTGTTGCTTTTATGTTGAACTGATTTAAGTATTTCTCAGTTTGAGTATCTTTGAGTATTCTTTAGTTGAGTTAAGTCGAGATGAGGTGACTACGTTCTTCCTTTTTATCAGTTTATGCTTATGTATGTGCTTTAGAATTCCTCTTGCATGCTCGTACATTCCATGTACTGACGTCATTTGACCTGCATCTTTCATGATACAAATACAAGCAACCAGGGTCATCAACTGGTGCTCCGTTGATACCACTTGCGATTGATTGGTGAGCCTCCTTACTTTTCGGAGGGCTCCACACTTTGATTTTGTTTTCAGTTTATTAGGATGATCGGGGGTCTTGTCTCGACATCCATCATAGTACTTAGAGGCTTCGTAGACAGTAGAGTTTTGAGAAGTTTTTTTCATTTTCAATTGTTAATGTTTTAGACTAGAGTTGCCTCTTTTTGCTAGTTGAATGTTTTTAAATATTCTAAGTTATGTTTTGAGACTTTTGAGTTAAATCTTTACTTTTGAGTTCATCTAATGTTGAGTAAGTCTTCCACTGAGTATTGAGCCATGCCAAGGGTTATCTTGGGAACCAATAATGGTTCTCGAGTGCCAGTTACGTTCAGAGTGTAGGCTCGGGGCATGACAAAGTTGGTATGAGAGCACAGAGTTCAAGAGTCCTAGGGTGTCTATGAAATTGTGTCTATAGAGTCTTAGTTATTGGTGTGAAGAGCGCCATATCTATAATTAGAAGGCTACAACATTTAGGAAACAATTTCTTTATTTCATACTATTTTCGTATGATGGAGTTTAACTCTATTAAAGTCTCTTTCTAATACGTGTTTGCGTGTATCTTTTCAGATTATGCCTCCATGAATAGTTGTTCAAGGTTGTCCTGTTAGGAGGAATGTTAATCCCCAGGATCAAGGGGTACCCAATGCACTAAAAGTGCAACCCCAAGAAGAATTCACCAATGCTGAGTTTCGAGATGCTATCCGAATGTTAAGCCAAGTTGTGGCCAACCAAGATGGTCAACAGAGAGGAGTTCGATAGGATGTTGATGATACATCCAGAATTCGTGAGTTTTTTAGGATGAATCCTCCAGAATTTACAAGTTCAAATGTCACTGAGGATCCACAATACTTCGTGGAAGAGTTGCAGAAACTGTTAGAGGTGATACATGTTGCAGATGTTAAGCGTATAGAGTTAGTTGCATACCAGCTGAAGCGTGTTTCTAGTGTCTAGTATGACCAATGGAAAAAGAGTAGAGCTGAAAGAGCACCAATTGTGAGTTGGGTTGTGTTCGAAGAGGCATTCTTGGGACGTTTCTTTCCCCGTGAGCTAAGGGAGGAGAAGGTAAGAGAATTTCTTAACTTTAAGCAGGAATCCATGAGTGTGCATGAGTATAGCCTCAAGTTCACTTAACTGTTTTGTTATGCTCCGAGGATGGTTGCTGATATGAGGAGTAGGATGAGCTTGTTTGTGTTTGGGTTGTCTCGCTTGTCAAGTAAGGAGGGCAAGACAGTTATGTTGATAGGAGATATGGACATAAAAGGTCTTATGATCCATGTGCAACAGTTTGAGGAAGATAAGCAGAGGGATAGAGAAGAGTTTCAGAACAAGAAAGCTAAGACTACAGGTAATGAGTACGGATAGCAGAAGACCGAGAATTCAAATCGGTCATCTCTTCAACAAAGGCCAACTAAACGTGCTCCATCATCTACTAGTGCACCTGCACCAAAGAATAGATGTGAGTTCAAGAATCAAAATTCCCAGAACTTCAGAGCTAGACCTACTCAATCTCAGGGTAGTTTGGCACAAGGGACAACTGGACTCCTACATGTGATAAGTGTGGTAGAAACCACAGAGGATCATGTCATGATGGCTCCACGAGTTTCTTCAAGTGTGGTTAAGCGGGTCACTTCATGAGAGAGTGCCCTAAGAACATGCAGGGGAGTGGTAATGGAGGAAATAGAGCCCAATCTTCTTCAACGGCTCCACCAGACAGAGTTGCACCTAGAGGAGCTACTTCAGGGACATGCAGAGGATCAAACCGTCTGTATGCTATCACCAGTCGCCAAGAGTAGGAGAATTCGCCAGTTGTTGTCATTGGTATGATCAAAGCATTTACTTTTGATGAATATGCATTGCTTGATCCAGGTGGGAGTCTATCTTTTGTGACTCCTTATGTTGCTATGAGGTTCGATATTATTTCCGATCAACTTCTTGACCTCTTTAGTGTTTCCACACCTATTGATGAGTTTATTCTAGTTGAGAGAGTTTATCATGATTGTGTCATCTTTGTCAATCACAAGGACACCATGACTGACTTAGTTGAGCTAGATATGGTGGACTTTGATGTTATTCCAAGTATGGACTGACTTTATGTTTGTTATACCTTAGTTGATTGTAGAACTCGAGTAGTTAAGTTCTATTTTCCTAATGAGCCTGTTATAGAGTGGAGGAGTAGTTCAGTAGTGCCTAAGGGTCGTTCCATTTCGTACCCTAAGGCTAGAAAGTTAGTTTACAAGGGGTGCATCTATCAATTAGTTCGAGTTAATGACTCTAGTGTTGAGACATCGTCTATTCAGTCTGTTCCATTTGTGAGTGATTCTTCTGAGGTCTTTCCAGATGATCTTCCCGTAGTCCCTTCTAAGAGAGAAATAAACTTTGGCATATATATTATTCTCGATACTCGACCTATTTCTATTCTTCCATATATAATGGCTCCAGCATAGTTGAAAGAGTTAAAAGAGCTACTGAAATATCTCCTTTATAAAGGTTTCATTCGACCAAGTGTCTCACCTTGGGGCGTTTCGGTCTTATTTGTGAGGAAGAAAGATGGTTCTCTTAGATGTGTATTGATTACCGCCAATTGAATAAGGTCACTATCAAGAATAAGTATCCTCTTCCGAGAATTGATAAAAAAAATTTATCAACTTCAGGGTGCCACTTGTTTCTCTAAGATAGACCTCAGATCAGGCTATCACCAGTTGAGGGTAAGAGAGAGAGTGATATTCCAAAGATGACATCCTGGACCCGTTATGGTCATTATGAGTTTTTTTTTTATGTTATATGGATTCACTAATGCTCCTACAGCATTCATGGACATTATGAATAGAGTGTTTAAGCCATATTTTGATATGTTTGTTATTGTATTCAGCGCTGACATTCTAATTTATTTGAGAAATGAGGAGGATCATGCTAGTCATCTCAGAGTAGTTCTCCAAACTCTCAAGGATAAAGAGTTGTATGCTAAATTTTCTAAGTGTGAATTTTTTCTTGAGTTAGTGGCGTTCTTAGGCTATATTGTTTCTGGTGAAGGGATTTGAGTTGACACTAAGAAGATTGAGGCAGTGCAGAACTAGCCCAGACCCACATTTCCAACTGATATTACAAGTTTCTTGGGATTTGTTGGTTATTATATAAGGTTTGTCGATGGGTTTTCATCTATTTCATCCCCGTTGACCAAGTTGACTCAGAAGACAACAAAGTTTCAATGGTCTAAAGCTTGTGAGAAGAACTTTCAGGAATTGAAAACTAGGTTGACTACTGCCCAGTGTTGACCTTACCGGAGGATACACAAGGATTTGTGGTGTATTGTGATGCGTTCAGAGTTGGACTGGGTTGTGTATTGATGCAGAATGACAAAGTTATAATTTATGCCTCCAGACAACTTAGGATTCATGAGAACAATTACCCAACCCATAATCTAAAGTTGGTTGTAGTAGTGTTTGCTTTGAAAATATGGCGTCACTACCTTTATGATTTTCATGTAGATGTGTTCACCGATCACAAGAGTCTTCAGTATGTATTCAGTCAGAAAGAGCTTAATCTCAGACAGATGAGGTGGTTGGAGTTACTCAAGGATTATGACATGAGTATTCAATATCACGCAGGTAAGGCTAATATTGTTGTTGATGTTTTGAACAAGTTATCTATGGATAATACTGCCTATGTTGAGGAAGGCAAGAAAGAGTTAGCAAGAGATGTGCACAGACTTGCACGATTGGGAGTCTGGTTGTTAGGTTCCAATGAAGGTGGAGTGGTGGTGAAGAATGGGGCCGAATAATCACTAGTGTCCGAAGTAAAAGAGAAATAAGACCAAGACCTTGTTTTGCTTGAATTGAAGGCAAATGTTCATAAGTAGAAAGTAACGACTTTTGAACAAGGGGAAGATGGTGTGTTGAGGTATCAAGGTAGATTATGTGTACCAAAAGTGGATGAACTCCAAGAGAGGATCATGGAGGAAGTTCATAGCACCAGATACTCTATACATCATGATTCCACAAAGATGTATCGTGACTTGAGAGAAGTATATTGGTGGAGTAGCATGAAGAGGTGTATTGCAGAGTCCATTGCTAAATGCTCGAATTGCCAACAAGCCAAGGTAGAGTACCAGAGGCCTGATGGTATGGCTCAGAACATAGATCTTCTGGAATGGAAGTGAGAGATGATCAATATGGATTTTATTATTGGTCAAACCTAGGCTAAGTCCAGAACAACATACTAAGGTCATTCTAGCCTAATTACAACTCACAAGAACAATGACTATCAATTAATCGTAAGAATCTCAAGAATTACCCAAAATAATCAAAATAAGGCCAAAAAATATAAGTAGGAAACATAACAAGACCCCACACTTAGATAATGTCATGACTCAATCCGTCGGATCGTGCGGGCACCTATTCTAACACCTAGATAGGAAAAATTTATCACTCAATTTAAAATTGATATTGCAGTAGTAAAATGAAACATGATATATTGCCTTAAAATAAATGAAAAAGTCAGTCTCAACTTTAATTCTAAAAAATAAACTTTTGAAAAATACACGAAAAGCCTCCCAAGAACCTAGTCAAACAGGTATAAAAGCTAGCAAGAGAGTAAAAAATAA
Source organism: Solanum tuberosum (assembly GCF_000226075.1). Classification (NCBI taxonomy): domain Eukaryota; kingdom Viridiplantae; phylum Streptophyta; class Magnoliopsida; order Solanales; family Solanaceae; genus Solanum; species Solanum tuberosum. The sequence continues at coordinate 787,362 of NW_006239044.1, forward strand.
AGAAAATAGACACAACTCCCATCATAAAGAAAATAGGAGTAGAATTTTTTGAAAATTACCATTATTTCCCACCTATTAAACTTTACTAACCTTGTAACCAGACTATGCTAAGTGGCATAGCAAGAGTAGTATCGACCCGAATCCACAACCTAATATAAAGTAGACATTTAGAAGAAACATTCAATGAGAAGGTTACACCACCCCAAGTCTTTATCCATCTATTTTTACCATCCAGATATAATACTCATAAACTAGTACACTTTAATCTCAGTTTCCTACCTTATTCCATTGCCAACTATACCATTAAACATTCAACCCTTTTGTCACTCTAATGTTTTTCAGTCCTACCTTTTATGTCACCATCATATGAGATCATAACCTAACCCTTCCATTACATAGAGATTTCCTGAATACAAGACCACTACCAACTCTGTTAACTAATCTATTGTTCTCCCTCAAGCTTTCATTCCAATAACTTGGCCTTTGACCCAATTTAGTAAATCACATGCAAAACTCTAACTAAATCACCTTAACTCAAATCTCCCTTCGCATATATATTTTAAATATCGAACAATTATAATCAATCTCAACATTTAAACTATGCACCAGATCCTCGGTCATCAGCCTGACCTAGTAACCACAACTTAGCAAAATATATAACATACAATTATAATCACAAGTATAACATATCGCAGACTTTCAGTCCTCATCATGAGTTGATATGTATGATAAATATGAACAACCTCAGCACAACAAGCAATACATGATTTATCACACCTTACAAATAACTCGGACCATCAAAGATTCCTAAAACATCATCCACAGTGTTTAACATGTAATTCTAATCTATACAAAAATTGTCTTAGTATTTAAATACAAATTTTGATCCCTCATGGTCCAAGATTCAATAATCATATATTGAAAAAGTAAACTTGATTCACTCCTGGAACCAGTATGTAAATCTGATTCCTTAATGTAATCCACACACAAATTATTAATGTATCGACGTGATATCTGATTTAACCATTGGTAGTGTACCGACGTGGTACCCATAAATCAGCAACCACGAACTACATGCATAATGACAAGCACAATAAATAACCATACTTGAAACTACAAGTAAATTAAATAAGTTCATTGCATGATATTATTAATGTGAAGTCCTTTCACATTCATTCTCTATTTCCTGTACATGCATTACACAAACATTTCACATGGAATAGTCACATGATATATATACCACCAAATCACCTTAACAAGAAAACTTAAGGTTAACAATCAAGAACCAGAAAGCCTAATCATTAGACATTATCTTTTCACGCCTTAACAACAATAAACAACAACCTTTAAGCATCCAGACTCCGTGTCTGAAGGCCTATGCATGAAATCTCCGTCCATTTACAAGAATATTATGATATGAAATGCAGGTATAACTATTAAGTTAAGAAAACCTAGCCTACTTGGGCGCCAAGTAATTGCCACATAAGTTTAATCGCAAACTTTGATCCTTCTGTGAAACTTTTAATTTGTTCTCGGTCTAAAATAATAATACAATACAAATCAATCATAAATAACCTAAATATTTTCATATTATATCATATTCTCAAACTCTAAGCCAAACTTATAATTTTTCCACTCAATCCATGACTTTTTCACCATTAATTCACGTAGAATTACCAATCTCATGATTACACTAATGCATTATGGTAAATAAAATCAATAATTACTTCTCTTAAAGAAAAGCCCAAGGTATCACACCCGAATATCTTTATAAATCCAAATTTTCTCCACCTTAGGATGAATTTAAACCCTCTCCTAGGGCCACAAATATCTTATTTGAGGCTTAGAAATTGAACTACAAAAGTAAGGGATTAGATTGCTCACCTTTACGAAGATTACTGATGAAAACTGTTGAAATCCGCCCTATGCCACCTTTTCTCTTCTCCAAAATGTTCTTGGTGATTATGAGCAATTTTGGGGGTTTTCCCTAATTTACAGCAACTTACCCTGATATAGTGACCCAATCGGAGCTACAATCCCGCTATAGCGGCCCATATTCCACTACAGCAACCTTGAGGCCACTATAACGACTCAAACCAGATACTTTTTTTTCAATTAGTTCACTTGTAATGATAGGGCGAGTTGTTAAGCTAATAAGTGTGCTAGAACAATCAACAAAAAAGATCTAAGGATAGTGAGTTGTAGCCTACCCTTGAAGTCGATCATGCATGCCCCAAACCTCTAGAACGATACTTTTCTCTTTCGAGTTGCCTCCAAATGATGCCTCACTATCAAATTTATTATCCCGGCATCAATACCAATGTTTAGACATCCAATGATCCAAAATGTGATCATTCAAAAACAGAACTACAAACGAGCCAAAAATGGCATTGTTGGACACGTGCAAGAAATCTTGATATTAACTTAGACAATAGGTCCCAACCAACTCAAGAAACGTGAGCTGAAAAATAGGAACAAATAGAGCTCAAACAAGTCCTAAAATAGACCATGCACCAAATTTCAAGAATTCACGAATAAGGAATTAAAATATAGGAAATCGAAGGAAACTTACATGTTTAACGGGTCAACAATGATCCTGGCGACATCCCAACACACTCCCCCATCAAATCCCAACAAATATCAACAATGGAAACTGATTTCGAGCTCACAAATACTTTTCTATTGAGCAAATATAAGATAAATGAGTTGTTGAATTCGCTGAAACTGATATGATTTCCACCACGTTACACATTGCGATCGCGAGACCTAATGCTGTTGCTTTTTGGGGCTGCTGTTGAAGATTTTTTCTTGGGCTTTCAGCCCATTTTCAACTTTGTATATTACATGTATATATTTACATATCAGTTGTAGATCGATTATATATCAGCATCCTTAAACCTTTATTTTAGCTTCCCTTTCCACAATGATGAGGCAGATTCAAGAGAAAAACGACATTTTGGACCTCCATGGCCCATTCATGTGTAAGCTCGAGTCCAAATATGGAATTACATGAGAGAGAAAATAGAGTATATTATGATCTACCAAAGAAAAATAGTTATTGCACATCAAACAACTTTAAAATATCATTAAACAACCAAATCATCTATCAATCTATCTATACTACACTATATCAAGGTCCTTAGAAATGGTATTTGAACTTTTTGCTCTTTATTTAGAAACTTCACTTTAGACAAAATCGTCTTTTCACCATTTTCCTTCAATTATTATATTTTTTTCAAAATATTATGAACTGTTTTTATAGTGAAAAAGTAAGAATTTTTAAACCTAATATGAACTACCGTTTAACTTTTTTCCTTTTTAATGTGGATTTTGTTAATTTAGCTTTAAGAATCACTTTAGGACTTTGAAATATATTTAAATAAGATAGGATTTGCACAATTTGAACTTCCAGTCCTAGCTATAGAAGATGAAATATATATATCTTACGTACTACACATGAATTAATGAATATGAATCTCTTCATCAACATGGAGACCTATTTTCTCTTCTCAAATGTTAAATTATGTTGTTTTGATATATTTTACTTTTTTCCTTATTATATATATTTTGGATAAAAATTATATATTTTGATTGTGTTGTAAGTTTTACTTGTGTTAATTTGTAGATCATGTGACATTTTCTTTCAATCACTCGTGGAAACTAATTGGGTAAATGCAATTAAGAAGTTGCAATTCGAGAATCATAAGCCGTCAACGATGAAACCACAAGTTAGCAATTCTTGTACCATTTATACTTCAAGAAGATTTGATACACGTTATTATAGACTTTGTTAATATTTTGTCGTATTTGTTAGATTATGTATTTCACATGTTCATGTTGATAAATCCCAAAGATAATCAAGTCATTGAGCATACTTGAAGATAGCATTATGATCATAAATTTTCTTTTCTGGATTGTTAAATTGTGTTATCTTGATTTATTTTACTTTTGATTTTTGATGTTACTTTTTATATGTATGTTAATTAGTAGATCACAAAGTGAAATTTTCCTTTAATCACCTATTGTAGAGACTAATTATGCAATTAGAGTTTCAATTCAAAAACGTAAAACGTCGGAGGATGAAATAATTGCTCTACAATTCTATTACCATATATAACTTCGAAGAGATTTGTATCATTAGATTATAATTTACTTAATGAACATGGAAATGACTACTTTTGATTACAATTGAACTAACTCCAAATCTACCCTGTGAAATTATTGGTATATAACATATGATTTGAGTTTTTTATCCCTAAAGATTTTAAGGTCTTATCGCAACATGACATTGATTATTTTCAAGAACTTAAAAAGAAATGGTATTTATTTTGTAACTCAAATATATTGTTTAGTAATACTTATATAATTTTTAAAGTTTTGTACTCAATAATATAGATTATACATGTAATAATTTATTCAGTTTATCTATATATTTTTAATAATTAAAATTACACTCGTAATAATTTATTCAATTTATCTATATATTTTTATTAATTAACATGGTACACGTGTTAAACATGTATACTAAACTAGTTTAATTAATTATTCAACTCCTAATCTCTAAATAAATTTGTTCAACGTCTCCGATTATGATCTCTCTCTAAACACTTCTTCAAAAAGTCCTTCACATTATGGTTCGATATATTATCTGATATCAGCGAATTTTCATGTGATGCTATCTTTGATGCTAATTTCGATGCTAATTCATTATTAATTTTACATGATAGCCGTCCTCAGTAACATCTCTACCACTATGCATTCAAGAGTCTAAGTATAACATCAGCACATCATCCTCAGTAACATCTCTACCACTATGCATTCAAGAGTCTAAGTATAGCATCAACACATCATCCAAAATTTAAGGGATGCGAGTCAAAGGTTGCTCAATAGAATAGGAGCTCTAAACCCAAACTTTTTTTAAAAAAAAATCTTATGTTTATTTAATATTTTTTATGTATACTATATTTTATTCTCATAAATATTTAAATAAATGATATTTTAAAAAAAAATTCAATTGTCAATATAACATTTCTTGTAATAATTCATAAGGCATGAATAGACATATATAAACTATTATGTGTTACACAAATGTTTATATCTTAGATAAATTCTTATTGATTATAGTTTAATTATTTTTTTCAATTGAATAAATTGTTATACAAACTATCAAAATATTATAGAAGTAGTAGGAGTATTTAAAAAATTGAGACTTTACCTGATTAAGTATACCAATTAGAGTATCATTTTTACTTGTATAATATTTTGTATTACATTTAATTACAAAAATTAGTCTTAACCATAGTGATTGTTACGCTTTAGAATGCATTCAAAGTTAAGAAAATGTATTATTAAATTTAATTATTTAATAATTTAATTAGCTTGAGCTTGAAATGTTTAAGAGACACCTCAAAGAATTAAAGACAATCTTACAAACCCAAATTTAAAATATGATTAATTCAAATTGAAGTGAATTAGAGAAATTAAGAAGTAGAAAGTAACTACAAATTTAATTGTCTACGACTTTAATTACAATGACATCAAATGTATATTAAGCAATTAATAAAAATTGAAAAAATATGTACGTAATGATTGGTAAAAGATTGACAACAAACTATTAAGAAAATTTCAATTAATATATATTATTTTATTTTATTACTATATATAATAAGTGGGAATATCTACTATTTAGCACATGACAAGTGTTGGATGATATGTGCTTGATAGTGTTGTACATTCTTCTTTTATGGTTGTACCTTTAAAATTTATATTATTGGACAATTTTAACACCATTAAATTACCTACTATTTTATTAGCCAAAAAGTTTGACCTCATTTGGGCCCATTTATTATTTATATGTTTTCAATTTTCAATATATGTTGTCTATCTAATTCTTTTTTCCAACCCTTTTTATTTTAAAACTTCTTGAAATTTAATTACCTATTTATTACTCTCTCTATGCACTTTTAATTATTATGATTTCCTTTTTAGAGTCAAACTATAAGAATTTTAACTAATATTTTACAATGTGTTTTTTCATCATATTCATAGTGTATAGATTTTGCATATTTATACTTTTTGTATAGATTTTACATATTTAATTATTGTCATATATAAATATAGTATCAAACTTTAAAAGGAAAATTTTCTTTTATTTTGATATGATATCATTGAATAAAAACTATTTTAGCTACCACAAAATATAGGTATCTTCACTTAAATAGTCGGGTAGATTTACTATTACTTTTTCTAGCCGGCATATATATATATCTTCTCACCTAATTTTGTGAAATTTTTGTGTAAATTAAAAGTTAGTACTTTTTATCCATTAGCCTAACAACATCAAAAACACCATCTGCTATAATCTGTTTGCTCAAGAAATGTTCTTTAGCAGATACAATCTATTAGAAAGATCAGGTTCGCCATTACTGGAGAGTGGAGACGATGGACCATATTGAGCCGCTAGTGAAATCTCAGAGCCAATTTCCCTAGATAGCACCCATGTTTGGAAAATTATCTAAAAATATCACTTATGTTTGTTTTAGGACTACAATATCACCCAACTTTGCTTATTTTCCTCAAAATATACTTGACACAAAAAATACATTATCTCTCTCCTACTAGGATGTCATGTCACATTTTTTAATTTATTAATAATATTTTTTTAATTCTTTAAATGACAGCTTGTTTACTGTATCTATAAGAGAGAATTAATCCATTCTCTATGAAAATCCAGTTACTTCAATTTTATAGCGAAAATCTTTATCCTATGTTTCATTTACGAGTATTTGCCGTTATATCCATACAAAAACTTAGTCTTGCTGTCGAGGAAAAAAATTAAACTAGTTACTTGAAGGTGAGGAAGAAACAATAAAATTAGTTGAATATTTAGAGATAAACTAGATATTAGGAACATTGATTTTTACACAAACTATAAACATCCGTTGCTTGTTCATGGTAAAAAATCAAAGGTTTCTTATTCATGGTAAAAAAAAGATAGTTACACAAACTATAAAAATTTGTTCAAAGCTTAGGCAGATTCAAACAATAGAAATATCCAATTCAAAAACAAGCAAGCAAAAAACCCCTAAATTTTAAGAAAATTACTCCAATATCATGTTAAGTATTCAAATTATTTCACAATTTACACTTCAAAAATAAAAGAATCAGAAGAAAACTTGAATTTTACCTCGTGGTGATTTCTTTGGTCGACATCAAAGGTATAAAGCGGCTCAGGAGACGGTTCCTTATGCAAATTCGTTAATTTATTCCTTGAAGAACCGGAAAAAGCCACATATTTTCTTGAAGAATCGGAGGAGCTCATATTAGAGTTTCTTATGTAAAAAAAAATTATTGGGTATAATATATGGATTGTCTAAATTTTTTTAAAAAAATTTGTTAATAATAATTAAAAAAAAGGAATAATGTGACATGGCATCCTAGTAGGAAAAAAATAATGTATTTATTGTGTCAAGTATATTTTGAGGAAAATACGTAAAATTGGGTGATATTGTAGTCCTAAAACAAACATAAGTGATATTCCTAGGTAATTTCCCAAACATGGATGACTATCTAGGGAAATTACTCTATTTTTCGGCGTGCTAAAGCAATTGCTTCAATGTCATTAGGGTTGAGTTGCCCCTGACCACAGTCCGTCGTCTATGATGGGATGCTTCTTCGAGATGCCATGTGTTTCACTTAATCTCAGCGACAACTCAAAATCAGCAATTTGAGTTGCACATATTCCTCAGTAGGAGGAAAACAAGTATATTAGCTGGTTTCAGAGTACTTTTGTTATCTCTATTTCTATATATTGGGTTAAGGCGAAATAGAAGGGGGATACATTTCATTGAGGAACAATATAATAGTTGAAAATTTTAAGGTAATATGATTTAACATGCTCGAACAAGTTTCATGACCCTGATCCGACGTGAGTGGCATACACACTAACCCCTGGTGAGAGAACCAATCAACTACTCACACACAATCTCATATGCAATCAAAAGTAAGCAATTTCAAAGATTTTAGAAACAGTTTGTCAATAAGTTAATACGAATTTGTAATAAATTGATGGAAAAACTGAGGAAAGTTATCCTAAATCACTCTTCCTTTTCCCAAAAACGAAGATGTAGAATAATGAGAGATTTTTGGACTTTTCTACACAATAATCCTACTAACCCCGATATAGCAACCCAATACGCCATAGCGGCTCCACCATAGCGGGAATTATTATTTTTGCTTTAGCAGTGTGACACCCGTTAAAGTGGCTTGCACATGACAAAAACTCGATACTCTCCCCAAAAGTCTCTGTTTCACAAGACACCTTCAAATTTTGACATTCCAAACCAACTCCTTCCCGCCAAGTCTGATATCAAGAGTTCTACTCCCCTGAATTCACTTTCAAAAAGTCCTATGAATTCTTACATGTCTTATATAATAGAAAGCATGATCTAATCTTAGACATACCATTCAATCCATTATCGGATGGCTCTAGACCGCACCTTACTCAGATTTTGCTTAAGAATGGTCTAACCTCTAATTCTCAAAGTCACACCCTAAAATGTTTTCTGACCTAATTCTTTCACCATTGGTCTACCCATAATGGCCTAAAAGGATCATTACAATAGATATAATTTACCCATCGTTCCTCCTTAAGCGATCAATTAATAAAAAACTAGCTAAAACAAAAAAAAGTGTAGTACCTGAATCCTCAAACAAGCAGGGGTATTTGTCATGCTTGTCTTTTGCAATTTCCTTGGTATCTTCCTCAACCAGACAATTCTTGCACTGATCACATATATAATCTCTTTGTTCTCAACTTTCGGACATCCCGATCAAGAATTGAATCTACCTTTGTCGCATCCCTTGTTGTTGGCTCCGTTGACGGAGCTACTATCCTTGCACCATTGCCTATCATATCAACCATTTGCAGACAGAAGAGTGAAAGAAGACAGATACCAATTTAGATCACTGTATACCAATTGGAATCAAGTGATAGCACAAAAGAAGATAGAAGAGAGAATTTCCTAAAGTCTTATTGCCTATTGTAGATAAGTGCATACGTCTCTGTACCATTCTGATGGACTCTACTAGACACGTTTTACTATGATGGGATCAACGAATTTTAGGACACTAATACCAACTTTTTCACGACTCTGACCCTTTGTAAGTGACACTCATACTAACTCTCCAATGAGAGAACCAACTACCAACCCAGTATATATTAACCCATCAAATCACTTTCAAAAATAAGTCATGATATAAAATGTTAGGAAAAAAGTTTAAAACAATTAAAGGATCAAGTTCCCATATATTCAATCATTTAATAAAATTATATATAGAATTTAACTCCCTAGAACAAAAAAGTTATAATACCAAAATTCTAAAGTATCTATAATAAGGGGATGCAAGCCCCAATAAGAAAACATAAGTCTAAAATCTAAAATGTTTTGTGTATGAAAAGATGGTCAACTTAATAAGGAAGAATTTATGGCAGTCCGAAAGAAGTAGTTCTCCCTTAAATGCAGATGTCTTGCTTCTCACAATTGAGGTATCGAAGCTGACGCCTGAATATTTCATGTACTCCACAAAGAAAAAGCAAGTGTAGTATTAGTACACAAACATCGTGTACTGGTAGGATCATACTGGCAGTTCTGAAACATGAATATAAACAAGTAACTACAAAACAGTGACATAGTCCAACACATATACCAACAGGCACAACATACTACAGATTCCAATCACAACCTTGACTTAACCAATGCATGAAATATGTCCCACGTGATCACATAATGTACATACCTATAGTCCTCTCGTGTAGTCTACACATAAATTATTAGTGCACCGATGCGGTATCTGAGACAACCATTAATGAATCATACAAGACGTGGTATTCGAGCCAACCGTTAGTATTCTTTATCGGCGTGCTACTCGAGCCAACCATCAATCACAAACAACATACATAATTACAATCACAATTAACAACCAACTTGAAACCACAAGTAAATAAATATGTTTATTGTATGAGATTATCACATAACGTCATTTCACATTAGCCTTCTAGTTTCCCCCACATGCATTACATAAATAATACTACAAAACAGTTAATATGCACACATTACATACTTTGGAAAACAAACGAACCATCACCTACCTCAAAACAAGTCTGGCTACTCTTAAGAACTTGAGTTGTTCCTACTTGTAATGCCTTAGCTCGTTCTTGATCTAAAACAATAATAAAATGTAAGAAATCAATTAACAATGGCCTAATTAAATTTGAATTATACTCAAATCCTAACCTCATTCCAATTCATGATCATTCTATCTAAATAAAGGTTTTTCTCACCATTAGTTCAAGTCAAAATCCTCCCCAAGAGTAACACTCTAGATTCTAAGGCTTAAAAATTAAATTACAAGTTAAGGGAGTAATTCACTTACCTTTATCAAAGAGATTGGTAGAAAAACGGACGGAAACTGCCCGACATCGATTTTCCTTTTCTCAAGAATGAAGTGTTGAAAATAAGAGGTTTTGGAAAAATTTTTGCATTAAAATCAGACTTACACCGCTATACAAGGGGGGACTCACATTGAAGCTTCCAGGTGCACAAGCACTAATTAATCTTGTATCGAACAATATAAATTTATATAGAAATTTGAACTAATTGTATAAATTTAAATAGTGAACACCCATGCAACAAGTAGTAGACTGGTGCAGTGATCATTTGTGGGTGCTCAAAGTTGTATATTCCATTTGTTGTGTCCTGGTTCAATTCCTACTATGACATTTTTTAAAAATTGAGCACCCATAACCTTAAAATTCTCGATCCACCATTGCCACAATAGCGGTCCGACCCGCTGTAACAGCATCGCCATTGCGGCTCACTCGTTATAACGTCTGCATAATTCATCCCGCTATAGCAACGTGACACCTGCTATAATGGCTTGCACAGAATCAGAAACTCGTAAACCTTCCCCAAATCTCCATTTTCGCAACATACCTTTGACCCTTGACTTTCTATACTAGTTTCGCAAAAATCTTTATATTATATATAATTTTATATAACCCTCGTATAAACTAAAATATGAACCAACTTATTCCGTAAGTACATTTTCAACTTTCGAAGTTTAGCATAATTGTACAAACCAATTTATTTAGATTTCTCTAAATTGAAAAAGAAAAGTGATTACTAAATTATTACTACTATTTTTTATTTATAGAGTTGTAGAGAGGATATATTTGGAGTGGAGTGTATAGTGGTCCCTGATTCTATGTCGGCGAGGCGACAATTTACGACCGTTGTGGCATTGGAAGACGTTGTAATACTTGAATATTGTAGTGATCGTTTTTTTTTTTCATTTTTATAATCTTTCTATATCTAGAATTACTATTGACATAAAATTCATTTTCTAAAAAATATATTATAATATTATTGGATTGTGGAACATTCAATTTGAACAATGTTTTATCATGGACTTTGCTTCATGGTGGACTAGAATGGGGAAGAGGTTGGTGATCGTTTGGACTATAAGGTTTTTGAAATTCGACTAATCCGATCTATTAAAAAGGAGGTTGAGAGTAATACGTTTATTTTTAGAAAATATAGATTATTATAGACATATCAGAAAAGACTTTTCAAGTGTTGGTGAATATATTTTTTTAGAATCAACTAAAGGCAAAATGAAATAGTCCATATCATTATTTATTACATTAATTATTTTATAAAGAAACAATCAACCGATGTCATATTGCACAAATCCAATTCTTTGTTGGTCGTCTATAATATAGACTTTATATACATAGATAGATTCAACATTTGAGTATTACTTTTTAAATTGTTAAATTGATATTCCACAAGAGTGCAATAGAGGAAAAAAAGGGGCTAAATTATATATTAATGTGAGATTTAACGCAATATAACGCATGCATTTTAGGAATATTTTATGTCCAAAAAAGTGGAGTAGGTTGAAGTTTCGTCATATTGCATGCAAACATATTGCATGCTACAGAAAAATTGTATAATTATTATATGAATTGATAATTGACATTTAAATTATTTTTAAAAAATCCATGGGAAAGAGACAGTTCTGTAAATATTAGCGTGACTTGGATTGTCATTATACCTCTCTTTAATAGACAAAAAAAAACGATTAATATTTCATATATCAAAGATTATGTTAGATCGTGGGAAGACCATTAGTAAAGCGAGAGATTTTGTTTTGTTTCTTTTTTACCAATTTGTTTTTAATTATATATTTCTTTATAAGAAATTTTTGTTTTTATACATGATAGAACTTTATTTTTATGTGCATAAGAGTTTAAAAAATGTGTATTTTTCTATTCAATGTCTAAATAGTTGTAAATTAAAAGATTATTTCCACGAGAGGAAAATATTAACACAGCATACACATAATTTTATGGAAAACTTACGTAGACATGCTTTATTAAGAAAATATTTATTATTTATATATAGCAATAATATCTTCGTTTTTTTTGTTGAACACTTCTAATATATTTATGATACAATTTTAATATATATTGCCAGAGGCGAACCCAGAATTTGAAGACGATGGGTGCACCACCAACGGCTAAGGCACTTAGTTAAAGCATATACCAAATATCAATTCGTATGATAATTTTATCAAACATAAAAATATAAAACTGTTATAAAATATTATAGTGATGTCCACTACACCAAGAAGTTACTCTCACCCATTATCTCCATTACTTTCCTCCATTATGAAGATAATCATAACCTCCAACTTTGCAACCATTATTCTTGTAACCTTTCACTTCCATAACCTCCTCCATTATATTCATGTTAATGTCGTGTTTATGACTAACCTTTTGTATGCCTCTATGTTACACTACAAATAGAGGCATAAGGTTCATATTGTAGAGTACACTTGAAGACTTGGAATAATAAGAAAAGCTCTCATCTCGTGTCTCCCTATTTCTATTGCTTTCATCTTCTATATTTCTTTTTTTTTATTTTGTTATAAAATATTATAGTGTGGATGTCCATTACACCAAGAAATTACTCTCACCCATATTGTCCATTACTTTCCTCCATTATGAAGATAATCATAACCTCCAACTTTGCAACCATTATTCTTGTAACCTTTCACTTCCATAACCTCCTCCATTATATTCATGTTAATGTCGTGTTTATGACTAACCTTTTGTATGCCTCTATGTTACACTACAAATAGAGGCATAAGGTTCATATTGTAGAGTACACTTGAAGACTTGGAATAATAAGAAAAGCTCTCATCTCGTGTCTCCCTATTTCTATTGCTTTCATCTTCTATATTTCTTTTCTTATTGTGCTTTAGTTTTATAACACGTTATCAGCACGATTGTTCTACTACTGAAGGATTTGAAGCAAAGTAAATATAAAGAAGGTCAAAATATTTGTGTTTATTTTTCTCTCGGAAACAAGGTAAATTACTATATAATCTATTTTATATTTTACTTTTGATTATGCATCATTAGTTTTCTAACCATCTCAAAATCATATGAGTCCAGCAAGTTGTTTTTACTTTGAACAAACTTTTAATTTGATCACTTATATATTTAAAAAGTAAAATTAGTTTTGTAAGTTAATAATTTGTAAAGAAATTGTTCTTTATGATCTTGTTTTATTAAAAGATAAGTTATTGAGTTATGTGGCATATACATATTGAGTGGATTATCATTATTGGTTACTTTTGTACCTCTTTATTTTTCTTTATCTAAACATTTATTTGTTGAGTTATTAATATATTATTTGTACTAACAAAGCTTGTTTTGTGGTTATTTTAAAATGGCTAGTAAATTATGATAATCTTCATAACAATATTGTGAGGGACTATTAAAATGTTTTAATTTAATTTTACATGGGACTTTTATTTGGTTCCAACATGTTGTTCTAATTAATTAATTTTGTTCATTTTTATTCAATTTTAAGTCAAATTCAGATTATATTTATGGTATTCAATATTTTTTTTGGTAATGTATTTGGTTTATTAAGACATTGGTTAAGGGTAAGACGGTGAATTCAGGTTTCACCGCACCAAGTGGGTAAGACATCGAGTTAAAGTCTCGGTGCACCATGATAATAAGAAGTTGGGTTCAAGTCCCATTGATTTATGACCAAAGGCATCTTTATATAGGTAAGACATTGGGTTTAAGTCCTAATGCACTATAGTGATGATATGATGATGACTAACATAAAGTTTTATACCTTTGACGGAAAGTCATGAAATTTACCCAATTAATTTGCTCCATTCTCTTATGTGAATGTGGTAGCAGTGCATAATATGTCTGAATAATGACAAGTAGTTGAATGTATGAATATGGGTGTGGTAAAATGTTAATGGTCATCATTGTTATAATTAAAAGGAAGAACATTATGGATTCTTAAGATGATCCTTCAAATGTGAAGGTAATTTTGTCCATTAAAGTGGTATGAAAGGTTATTGGACACATTATTTCTTAAGATGCACCTTCAAATGTGAAGGTAATTTTTATCCATCAAAGTGGTATGAGAAGTTATTGGGCACATTGTTATTGGTGCAACCCAAATTTGAAAACTTTTGTAAATCCTCCATCAAAATAAAGGAATACAAAGTGGTAGTACATTTGGTACATTTGACCTCTTCAAGTGATGTTGAGGTGAGTCATATAAATTTGATAAATGTGAAAGCATGACAATGAGTTTCTAATAAAAACTTATGGAGCATGTTCAAATGGTTATGGTCCATTTCTTAAAGAAAATGTGACTTGTGTTCTTAAGGATAAGAACATGTTCATGTATTATTGGATAAATGTCACATCTCACCTCTACGTGAGGTTTGAGAGATTGAAAAGAAATATTTTGACATAAATGATCATTTAATCATATACTTTAAGTACTACACAAATAATGTGGTATGTTAAATTATGAACTATTGAAGGACAAAAGAAATAAATAATTCTTTCCTATAAAGATTGTGGTCATGACCAAAATAAATGTTGTTGTGTGGCAACACAAATTTGTCATTGGTTGTCAAGAAATAAGTCTTGCATTTAATAATTTTAACCATGACAATAATAATAATTTTTTCCTTGGAGGAGATGGTCACCATAAGAATGGTGTTGTGAAATTTGTGGCAGTACACAAACTTAATTAAGAATTTCGGAAGAACTAATTTGTTACTATCCAGAAATGAAAATAGTGCATAATATTCAGGTTGTAGTAAGTTTCAAAATAAACTTTTTAAGTTTCAGAGAAATTGAAAAAAATTATTATATTGAGACTGTAAATTATTGAAAGATTAAATATCTTCAGATTACTATAATCAAAGCGGGTTATGAATATTTACATAAAAGGTTACCCGTCTTTCTCTTGTTTGTTGTATACAAATATAGGCATGATGATGGAATCGCATGCAAAAGTAAACTAGAAGTTTACTAGAATAAATATCAGTTGGCATAACCGGTTGACCATTTCGGTTCAAATGTGATGCAAAAGAATTGAGAATTCATGTGGTTATATGTTGAAGAAATAAAAAAATTCTTCAAGAATTCTCATGTGTTGCTTGTTCTCATGATAAAAATGATCATTGTACTAGCTAAGGTTGAGATTGTATCCCCTGAAATTATCTAGAACATATAAAAAGGTGATTATGGGCCCGTTCACATGTCATGTGGACCACTTATGCATCTATGGTATGGTCACATGTGCATTTGTATCAACTTACAAATTGGTTTTTGGAAGGTTGTTTGCTCAAATTGTTAAATTAAGAGCACAGTTCCAAACTATAAAATTATGTTGATAATATTGGTTGGTTTAGCAAAAATTGTTTGCCTCCAATTATAGCTAGACCACTGATTATGAGAACAAATCTCTCAAATAAATTTGGTATAAGATGAGTTTATTTAACATGTATGCATCAAGCCAACAAGGTTCTCCCATCACAATTGGTTCAGGGTCAGGAACCAAATAATTTCCATCTAAAAATTTGATGTGTGCACATATGATTTTATTGCTCCACCACTGATGTGCCGCGAAATCGTGGCACATTTGATGCTTAATAACTATGAACTAATATTGGAATTAAGTGATATTTTGGGATTATTTGATGGGTTTGTTAATTGTGTAGGCAGAATCTGGGTTGTACAGAAAAAGAAGCAGAACTGATGTCGACCAAGTGAAGTTCACGGCCAATGTAACGAACCGTTAACTTCTATAACGGTTCGTGGTTGAGCTCGTGAAAGTGGGCCAGAACTGGGCCTTGAGAAGATGAAGAGCAAGAACAACCAAGTGAAGATCACAGAGGGGTATACGGGTCGTTGTTCTTACCACGGACCGTGGTACCTATCGTGAAGTTGAACCAGTATAAAAGCAGGAAAGAGTTTAAAGAAGGTTTGAACAAGTGAAGACCACGAGTGACTTCACGGGCCCTGACACTCACTACGGACCGTGGTGTCTCTCGTGGTACATTTTCCAGTGACCAAGTTTGAAGACCCA
>NW_006239044.1:805877-806335 GCF_000226075.1 Solanum tuberosum
CAACTTCTTGAAATCTGTATTTTTGGTCTGTTTCGAATACGGGGTTTTACATTATCTCTCCCTTGAGAACATTCTTCCTCGAATGAAGACTAAACTAGCTGAAATGGAGGGAGAGGGCTGCAATCCCTACCACTAAATACTGAGAACTGAATTTCTGACTGAACTGAGTTCCAAAGACATGCAAATACGCTGAAAATGCAAGTACAAACTGAAGGAACATGATTCTAAGACTGAATTTACGCATGAACGACTGAAAAACTGAAGAGGAACTATTACCTCAAGCTGGAATGGGAATCGGAAGGAAAGAGGTGAGGATACTTGGACTTCATGGCTGCTTCTGTTTCCCAAGTAGCTCCCTTTACTGACTGACTCCTCCACAAAACCTTGACTGAAGCAACTTCTTTGTTTCTCAACTTTCTTACCTGACGATGGAGAATCTCAACTGGTACATCCTCATA
>NW_006239044.1:806435-810671 GCF_000226075.1 Solanum tuberosum
TATTTTTGGTCTGTTTCGAATACGGGGTGTTACAGTTGAAGCCCAGGTGAAGACCACGGGTGACTTCACGGGCCGTGGTCCTCACTACGGACCGTGGTAGCTCTCGTGGTACATTTTCCAGTGACCAAGTTTGAAGACCCACTCTGGGGAAGCTCCAAGGCAAGACCATAGAGGTCTTCACGGACCATGAAGACCTTGATGGGTCGTGGTAGTGGTCGTGACAAGGCCCAACAATTCAGTCCTAACTTGATTAGGACTCATTTGAAACATTCTATTTTTGAATGACTTTAGGTCATTTTGAGAGGGAGAGGAGATTATCTGATTTTTGGCGATAAGAATGAACGGAGGCTTACTTAAAGTTGGAGTTTTTTTGGGGATTCAGATTATTGTCATCAGTTGGAAGTTGTTCATTTAGATCTTGAGATTATCAAGTGGTTGTTGATTTACCAGTTATTTTTGTAAGTACCTCTTAATATGTTTTCATTAGCCAGTATTGATTCTTTATGTAAAAACATGAGTGGCTAAACGTCACGACTGGGTGTGTGGGATCTATGATGACATTCTAGTTGCGATTTCGTAAAATGAGTAAAAAGCAATCTTTGTTTACAACATGTAGTTCATGGCTTTCATTATCATTTTAGTCTATTGAGTGCACGCTTTAGACAGGCATGTATCTGGTGTTTATTCGAGAGAAAAGCATCAGTTGGGAAAAAGCTAAACTAAGTTTACGAGTTGGAATTAAAGTTGAATTTTGAAATAAAGGATCTTTAACACCATATCAAATTAAGCGAATTCCAATATTGATAACACCTTAAGTTCGAGAGAATTAGAGTGAATATTATTTGATTAGGCTGAGAAGCGTTAGGTTTATTTAATTCGCAAAGGTTCTGTAAAAATTGATTTACCTGACACTCAATTTACAGGAGAGCATTATAATCGATGTCATAGTGAACACAAAACCTGGTTTCCTTAAATTAATTGAATCAACTTACAATGAGATCTTTTGTGAACTGCATAACTAAGTTTTGCTAGAATATTTTTCAATCAGACCCAAATTTACTTTCCTTGTTAATTGTTTAGGAAATAATAACGACAATTGAGTAAACGCGATAGTGAAACTTTATTTGTAAAGAAATTCTTTGTGGGATCGACCTCAACTCTGGTTGAGTTCTGTAAATTGACAACGACCGTTTACATTCCTTATATGGGGTGTAAGTTTGGACGTATCAGCCACGCACAAAGATGGATCCCCAAATGAGGTTGGGCGTAAATTTTAGATTTCCTAACATTAGGGGAGATATGTTTAGCAGCTGAAAATTATGTATGGGATGAATTATCTAGATCCTCGTTAAAAAAATGTGAACTTGAAGTTCAAGAGATAATTCATTTGCAAAATGTTGCAAATAATTTTCCAGATGTATTTGCTGACCCAATATTTTGATTAAGCTGCAAATGCTCCAATAAATAATCCTTGAATGACAGAGTCTATGGTACGCCAGAAGAGTGATAGACCAATCGATTCCAAATGTAAAATTCCTTGAGGAAGGGGATGAGCAAATTATCAAAATGGTCATGATAATGAGGTAAGTAGCTTTAGAAAGAACACTATGACATAACACTTCATAAAACCTTGGCAAAGGTTCAGGTACCTGAAAATGATGATAAATGAAGAGATCTCGATAAGTTATGTCGAATTGGAATCAAATCAAAATGACAGTCGACGGTATCTTTGATATGAAGTAGCACTCAATGCTATAAATGGTTACGAGGATCTTAAATTCTAATATGACATATAGTGTGGACAGATAAATGATTGGCACTATTCAAGTATATTTTGTTTCACTTAGAAAAGTGATGTTTTTGATCTTATAGCTCATGGATCAAAATATAATGTCAATGTGGTACAAATGAATTATTGTGCGAAAGTATAACTGTAAGATATAAAGTGCGGTTTGTGCCTCAGGGCATAAAGGATTTTCGCAATGACATTATTAAATGGAGATATATTCTCCAGTGGTGGATGCAATGAGACTTGTTTCAATCTGGCAATAAATGAAATACTTGAATATGCATAATGAATGATTATTATGTCTAACTAGACGATGAAGGTTATATGAAAATCCTTAAAGGATTTAAAAGGTCTTAAAGCAATTCCATTGAGTATCCAATGGTTTTGAGACTTCTTAACATAGAGAAAGAATCTTTTTGATCGCATGAAAATGATTTGAAATGTCATGTATTAGTGCAATTGGTGCACTGACAGATTGTTGGTTATGCAAATGCTAAAAGATTAGTTGATATACATAACGAAAGTTATGTGAAATGATTGTCATATTATCATTCAAGTTATGACAAGAAACTAACAAAGCAAGTGACTCAACACATAAAAGAAGTGTGATTTTCTTTCAGAAGAAAAGATAAGCTTCAATAAAATTGAAATGATCAATTCCCGAGTCAAAAATGATTTGATTATGTAGATGCAGAATATTTATTTGATCTGCATAAAGCTCGATCGCAAATGGACTATTATTTACATAGAGAGACACAACAATATCTTGAAAATTTAAAGAATCACACTAGTAACCACTTCTTCAAATCATGCAGAAATAATATTGATCTATGAATTAAGTCGGGAGTGTGTTTGGTTGGAATAATGATCTATCATATTCAGAAGGCTTAAATCATACACGGCCCCTTAAAGTTGTCCGCATTTTTCATTTAGACACCTCAATTTAACCTTGTACCTATCAAACACTTAAATCTTAATAAATTTATACCTATTTGACACAAAATCACAATAAGTTGAAAAATAAATATGCGTGTATTTCAAATGCTTGTACATAACAAACATACCAATAAAATGATGACACGTGGCATTGGATCCAACTTTTTAAAAAATTCTATTTTAATAATCCAAAATGAATATTAAGAAAATAAAGTTTTATTATTTTGAATTACCCTCCCCACCCGTCTTCTTCTTCAGAATCTATTTCCACAGAACCTATTTCCATGGCCCTTCCATTGACGCCGACGCCAGCACCGCTAGCCTAGAAAACCATCACCCGACCTCTTTCTTTTCCCCCCCTTGAATCAACCCATATCTTTCTTTCCTCCATCGAATCTTACTTCTTTCATTAGCGTCGATAGTATACCATTGTTGTCCACCTAAGCTAAATACCCATTCTCTTTCATTTTAATAGCAACAAAACCTTCTATTCATTGTCTTTATATTTTTCCAATTAATAATCATTAATCACAATTACAACAGATAATAATAAGCTTTTTTCCGAAAAAATCAATTCATATTTTTTCCATCGGAATGAATGGAGCTTCACCGGAGATGTAGATCTACATAAAAAAAAAAATTGGAGAGGATGAGAGAAAGAGAGAGGTGGAGGGGGTGGGGTGGGGTGGCGTGTGCTGTGTAAAATAAATTATGGATGAGAATGGCACAGGGAATTGGGCTGGGGAAGAAGACTACTTTTAAAAAAAATATTTTTTCCCTTTCCGTTAATTTTGGTATATAAGTTACGAAAAAAATATATATTAATTTCAATAGTTTTACGTGTCTAAAGAGAGTGTAGTACACATTTTTTGACATGTCAGCAAAATATATGCGGACAACTTTAAGGAGCAGCATATGACTTAAGCATATGTGATTTTCTTTTGAAAGGGATATTCCAGCCACCATATACGAAAATAATATATAGCTCAATTGAAGGGAGGATACAATCAAAGGAGATCGGACAAAACATATTTCACCAAAAGTATTTTTCACACATGATCTTCAACAAAATGGTGAGATAGACGTTCAAAGACCCATTCAAGTGATAATCTTGTAAACTTATTCACTAAGGATTGCCAACATCATAATTGAGAAGTTGTGATATAAGATTGGAATGCATCGTCTCCGAGATATCAAGTAAAGTTTTTATCAGGGGGAGAAAAATACATGTTGTACTCTTTTCCTTAACCATGGTTTTATCCCAATTGTGTTTTCCTGACAAGGTTTTTAACGAGGCAACATTCAAAGCATATTAAAAGATATGTGTACTCTTTTTCCTTCATTAGGATTTTTTTCCACAGGGTTTTTTTCTAGTAAGGTTTTAACGAGTCATATTATCTATGGACATCCAAGGGGAGTATTATAAAGATATTATAGTGTGGATGTCCACTACACCAAGAAGTTACTCTCACCCATTATCTCCATTACTTTCCTCCATTATGAAGATAACC
>NW_006239044.1:810989-813350 GCF_000226075.1 Solanum tuberosum
AAAAAATCAACAAATGTTGAAGTTGCTCAAACATCAAAACCATCTACAAGAAGAAAAACAAAGAAGAAGGAATAGGAATTACCAAAATACAAAAGCCCCAAAAAAGTTGTAAGGGTAAGTACTTTATTTAATTTATTTTCACATTACTCAAAATAGTTATTTTTTTATATCACATTATTCTTATTATTGTTTTCAAAACAGTTGTTTGTGTGAAATTTGTTCCAAATCTGAAAAAAATGTTTATGGATTTGACTATAAAATTTGGGTGATGTATTTTATATGAATTATGAAAAAAATGTTTATGGATTCGACTTTAAAATCGTATAAATTATGTATTAACATTAATGTTATTGTATCTTAATTGTGTATAAACATATGAATTATCAGCAATGGTGTTGAAATCGATGCAAAGTACCATCATGAAAGGTATGCCACAATCCTGTGGCATTATGGAAAAACAAAGAATGAGGATGGCGCGATCACTACTGGTACGGTTGCTAACAAATTTGGTGGACCTCGCATAACAAAAGAACATGTTCCGGATACCACCAATTATCCTACACCAAGACCACCGACAAGAAATTTGAAATAGTTCATTGCAGCTTCTACTTTTTAAGAATTACATATTATTTTTTTTAACTTTTGACTAATTTTTTTCTATTTAAGTAGTTGATGATATATAATACCATATGTTATCTTCTATTCAGATACCATCTACACATGAATTAATATTTGGCTATTATAATTTCAGAACACTGGTATTATACAGACTTTATGCAAATTGGATTCACTATTTTAAAGTATCATTGTGTTTCTAAGTAGTAAACTCATTGGATTAAACGTGTATGAAAATTGATTTATACGTATATGACTATGATTTTAATATAAGGGGTTGGGTATTGTATGAATCGCCATATGATTTTTATATACAAATATTATGAATTGTGTTTTCACATTTGTCTGATTTTCTTTTGAATCTTCATATGGTATGAATGATTAAATTGGTATGAAAATGATATCAATTGTCAAACTAGTGATTTTTTTCTAAAAATGTCACATTGTAACGACCCATTTGGTCGTTTTGAGTATTAGAGCTTTTTATTTCAAAAAATACTTTTCGATAGATTCTAAATGAATATTTTGGACTATTCATAACTACAATTATGAAATTAGTGGGGTAGTTTTAATAATATACTTAGTTGGTGGTTATAGAAGATAGCATTAAAATTAATAGTGGGTTACTTTTACACTTTTATAATTAGTCTGTAAATAGTTAGAGTAGTAAATAATCTGCAAAAGAAAGAAGAAAGAAAAGGAGGCGAGAAATATTTTCAACGGGGTCGACCTAGAGCAATGAAACATGAATACAATTGGCATGCATGAATTGTGTTTTCACATTTGATTATTTTCTATTCTACACATGTTGTTTGAATGAAAACTGAATTAAATTTGATTAATATGTGTATGACCATAACTTAAGCTAGAGTTGGAATGAAACATGAATACAATTGGCATGCATGAATTGTGTTTTCACATTTGATTATTTTCTATTCTACACATGTTGTTTGAATGAAAACTGAATTAAATTTGATTAATATGTGTATGACCATAACTTAAGCTAGAGTTGGAATGAAACATGAATACAATTGGCATGCATGAATTGTGTTTTCACATTTGATTATTTTCTATTCTACACATGTTGTTTGAATGAAAACTGAATTAAATTTGATTAATATGTGTATGACCATAACTTAAGCTAGAGTTGGAATGAAACATGAATACAATTGGCATGCAGTTTGTTATAATTTTATTTATAATATGACACCAATTGAAAATCAAATTAATATTCATGATAACTTACATTAAATACTCGGGATACCAAATGAACTCCATAATTACCTTCTTATAATTATCACTAATATATACAATATCTTTAAACTAGAATAAATTTAATTTGTAACAGTATGCATTATGTATGATTACTGAATGAACAGTGTATAAAGAATGAACAGTATATTAAACACTAAGCTATAATGCACTTCAAACCAATTATGTTTCATATCAAAACAAAACAGTAATATAACTAACAAAATAAATAGTCATTAGTTTTGCACAGGATAATTTGAACATGTCTTCCTGTTGTGGCCAACTTGACGACATCTACTGCAGGTAACTTTAGACCTTTTGAAGTTCACTCAGCAAACCCCTTCCAGCGTTCAAGTTGCGGTCTTCCTACCGTTCTCTTTGGACTCTCGCAAGGGATAGGTTCATATATAAAAATCATTATAATTACAACAAAATTATACCCACTTATCTTTATTTTTTCATACAAATATCATTCAGACAATACATTACAAAACA
>NW_006239044.1:813389-827692 GCF_000226075.1 Solanum tuberosum
TGAACACACTTTCATACAAATTTCAATTCATTTATTCTATCAAATTCATTATCAACTTAAATCACTTTTCATACAATTCGTCAAAATTCTAAATAACTTTTTTAATTGATTACTGAACAGACTTTCATACAAATTTCTTTCCATTTATTCTATCAAATTCATTCAAAAATATACATTTAATTTATACTTTAAGAGAAAAAAAAGAGTATTCAAATCAACCACAAAAACAAAAAATAACTAATACTATATATTTCACAACAGTTAACAAAAAGTGATATCACCTTAAATATATTGACGATTTACAGTTTTATCATTTTTTTTTTCATTTCACTGTAATTTAAAAACAAACAATAAACAATAATAAATACTAACCTGAAGGATCCCATCTTCCACCATGTTTAATTTATATTGATACGTTGTTGTCCATCACAACAAAATCAATTTTTTTCAAATATAAAAAAAACTTCAATTACTCGTACTGGGAATTTTTTCTGGCAGAACAATGAAGAAACAATGAAGAGAGAGAAACGTTAGAAAAAAAAAGAGATAAAATATGATTTTTATTTGATTTTAACTAATTTGAGTGAATTAAGGATATTGAATAATCTTAATTAGGTTGGATCCCTTATTTCGTGCCAATTATTAATTATCTACACTAAATTTAAATTAAATTAACACCACAATTTCAATTTTTTTACCTTTTTACCATCAATTCCGGTTTCTTTTTAATTCTTTTTTTATTTTTTTTAAAACAACTTTTTTCAATTATTAAAAACATTTTATTTTTTTATAATTTGGTAGAACCTGAAATTTTTAATGTTATAACTTGAAAGTCTAAATCTATTGCTATAACTCGAAAATATTAATATAATATATGTCATATATGAAATTTACACTATTATAAAATATTATAATGTGGATGTCCACTACACCAAGAAGTTACTCTCACTCATTATCTCCATTGCTTTCCTCCATTATGAAGATAACCATAACCTCCAACTTTGTAACCATTATTTTTGTAACCTTTCACTTTCATAACTTCCTCCATTATATTCATGTTAATGTCATGTTTATGACTAACCTTTTGTATGTCTCTATGTTACACTATAAATAGAGGCATAAGGGTTCATATTGTAGACACTTGAAGACTTGAAATAATAAAAAAATCTCTCATCTCTTGTCTCCCTATTTCTATTGCTTTCATCTTCTATATTTATTTTCTTATTTTGCTTTAGTTTTATAACAAAAACTACTTTATTAACGTATAAATATAAATATATGTCAAACTCAAGGTGTGTGTGTATATATATATATATACATAATTTTTTGAAGTTAACGGGTGCATGCCCTCAAGGCCACACGTGGGACCGCCTCTGCATATTGCAGAGAATAATTTATAAAAGACATATAATACAAGTCTTATTAATGGATAATATATTTATCACACACTTTAATACACTTATAAAACATTATGTCAATTTCTTACAAAACAAGCATAATGTATTTTAAAACACTTATAAATATATTTATATTAATGCTTACTTCACTTTTAATACAAGATCAGATTTATCATAGTATTGTTATGTATTACTCTAAATGATAATAAATAAAAAGTATCACTAAAATGAGTAATTATTTGTTAAATAGTACTCACTCAAATAATTTAGTAGATTTTACACAAATTTTATAGTGTTAAAAGTTAATTACATCATATCGCTACTTTTTTCCAAATTATAAAAATCCTTTAAATTTAGTGGAATTCGGATACACATCTCAAAACATCCCGATACATCAAATTTCGATTTCCAGTACATCCTCAACGTCCTAATACATTGCTTCTTGATTTTGGATACATCACTTAATGTCCCGATACATAGCATAAAGTGATGTATCCGATCGATCGATACATTGCGTAAGTGATGTATTTCGATCATCGCGTAAAGTGATATATCCGACTAATAAATCACGTAAAGTAAAGTCCTGATACATCGCATACGTCCTGATACATAGCGTAAAGTGATGTATCCGACATATACATCATGTAATGTGATATATCCGACTGATACATCACGTTTAGAAATTTTGTAATTTTTTAAAGTATAACTTACATAAATCCCATAGTGTAAAGAGTAAATTACATTTTATCCCTAATTTTTTTCTAATTACAATAATCTCTTAATTTTTACACAATCCGAATACATAACTCACAATCCGGATACATTAATGTTGATACATTATGTAACAAGTTGTTACGCTGAAAAAGGGGGGAAAATCAGAAAATCTAATTAAAATCCCATAAATTACGCTTACACGTTTCTTCTTATTGTCAATCAGTCATACACAAAACTTAAAAGAACCAACAATTAAAAAAAAAAAACTTCTCCATGTTCATCAAAGAACCATTCAAATTTGCCGAAAATTTGATAAGATGCATAATGAATAGTTATTTGACAAACAATTTCTTTTTGAAAATTCGATATATAGTAGAAGAAAATCATGAGGAAGTGTTATTGACAATGGGATTCAATCCCTAGTAAATTGTAGCAGGATAGCACAATTCAAAATTCAAAATTCTTCTTCCCATTCTTCCAAAAACTCTCACTTTTTGAATCAAAATTGTCGATAAAATTTGAGATACATTACAAACTAATACACTTCTTCCTATTCTTCCAAAAAAAATACTCTCAATTTCGACAATATTCTTCTTTCCATTCTTCCAAAAAACTCTCAATTATTGAATCAAAATTGTTGACGAAATTTCGAGATACATTGGAGATCTAATACATCGTTGGGGTGAAGAAACAAGAGCCTGGATTTTTAATGTATCTGCTATGTATTAATACAACAGACAAAAAGGTTGAGGAGATACATAGCTTCATCTATCCCTTTTATAATGTTGTGTGATTGTTTATTGAATTGTGTTTTCAAGATGGATAGATTTATCAATATATTACTATTTATGTATCTTGTTTAAATTGATAAGTGTTGTATTTCTACTAGATACATTAAATAAGTGATTATTTGCCATAACATGTTAGATTTGAGGTCGATGAATTATTGTTTGGTAATTGCTATGTATCAGATACACTTAGTATAAATTCGAATTTACGTATCATACCTAAAAAGTTAGTGCATGATACATTATCATTTATGTATCTTATTTTGTTTGAGAAATACTATATTTTAAAATTTTAAAAATACATTATACATGTAATTGTTCCAAAATAGCTTATTTTTTGTGTGTGTGATACATAACACAGTTTATTTATCAAGTACATTTATATTGAACATGATAAACATTAATCGAAGATTCAACAACATTAGAGTTATGTATCAATACGTTAAATATGAACATGATACATTGCATAAAACAAAGGTTATTAATGTAGCAGTGATGTATCAGAACAATGATAACACTAACAAAGACTAATTTAAGAATCAAAATAAATGAGATATTTGATAGTGAATGACCATGCAATGGTAGATCCAACTTTTTTCTTTGTTTTTTTGGACATTTTTCAACAGTAGATACATTAAAAGAAAATAAATATTTTTAAGAAAAATTTTCAACGACGATATGATTAACTAAAATTGCAAAGATTCAATAAGATTTCAATGGGGGGAGGGGGCGGAGGATTTTTTTTTAAGATGAATTTTTTTAAAAAAATAATAATAAAAGAAATCGAAAATTGAAATGATGGAAAGAAATCTACCTCTTGAATAATTTGAAATCATTAATTGAAAAGAGAAAAGATTTGAAATTCAAAAATAGATTAATTAATGTAATTATGGAGAGATTTGTGGCATGAAAAAAAGAAGGAAAATTATAGATTTCAAATTAATGTATCCGAAAAAGGAGATGATGGGAGGAAAAGAAGGGATTTTTGATATTTTTTGAAATGGTAGGGAAAATAAGAAAATATAATAATAAATGGTGTGTAGTTAAGTAATTTTTTCTTTTTTTAAATGATGGAAAATTTTAGAAAATATAGTAAAATAATTATGTATTTAGTTAATTTTTCTAATAATGTATCCTAATTTTATGTAAGTGATATCAGTCCGTTGTCACAATTGACTTTTGAGTTATTTAATCTGACCCAACATTAATTTTAAGTATTATTAACATGTAAAATGAAAATTTTGTTGTAAAACAGTGTCTGACAATACCCTTACTAAAGATTGCTCCGAATCATTGAAGACAAATATCACTGTCACTTTGGCATGGATGTTAGTGGTTTTTTTTTATATATAGCAGAGACAAATTCTTAATTTTAAATTAATTAGCCTAAGAATTCTTTAGCATGGATTATTATTTAGTAATATAAGTATTAGTTATGCTGATATTATTTTCTTACTTATCATTTATTTTGTTTATATTAAAAATAACATGCAGTGTATAATATTTTTTAAAATATTAATTTATAAAATACCCTTCACATTATTTAAATTTGTATACTTAGATAATTGTGTCTTTAAGTATTGATAAGAATATGCATTAATAACATAATATTGCTAATATCATGATTTACTATGTACTTATTAATTATACATAAAATAATATCAAAAATAAAATATATAACTAATATTTGTATTAATTATGCATACATTTTTAAATTGTGCCAAGT
The DNA here is from genome assembly GCF_000226075.1 of Solanum tuberosum. NCBI lineage: Eukaryota > Viridiplantae > Streptophyta > Magnoliopsida > Solanales > Solanaceae > Solanum > Solanum tuberosum. Next base: position 818,015 of record NW_006239044.1, read on the forward strand.
AAAAAATTAATATATGTATCCTTTTTTCTAATCAATCTTCTCGAGTCGGTGTAAATTTCAACTTATTTTTATAATTTTGCCGAAACCATAAACCTATCCACACAATTATTGCCAAGAAGAAGAATTTCTCTTTGCCAAAAGAGCAGGTGGGATAAAACTAAGAGATTTATGTGTTTTGTAAGGTGGAAAATGCTTTTTCATGAATTTTTTTAAAAAGTGAGTGTATTTTTTGTTTTATCTTTAATACTTGATAAAAAAAAAAACTATATTAGAAATATTTATATGTCATGAAGGAAAACACTATGAGGATGAGATGTGAGAATGCGGCGGTGGTACAAATTGGGATGGTCAAGGGAGGGGTGGGGGTATTGGATAGCTGGGAAAAAGGTTATTTTGGAGTTGATATGAAGTTTTGATGATTTAATAAATTTTGGGTTTTAACACGGGATCTAGTCGAGGAAAGACTATGTACACGAAAAAGACAAAAGATAATTGTTAAAAGTTGTCAAATATGATGTGGTTGGTGCACGTCTTTTTAGAGCAGCATGTTTCCAACCAATGGCGGTGCTCCAAGGGTTTGTGTCCATTTTATATTAGTCTCTTCGCCAAAGACACAACTCAAGTTTTGGCAAACGAAGTTTTGAATTCTGAAAATTCATTAGCTTATAAAGAAAAAGTCATCTTCAAGGAAAAACATTCTCATACTCAACGAGGGACCTAATGGAGTGCTGAAGCATCGTTGTATTTTGAGTTTTGTGTCTAGTGTTCTTATATTGTAAACCTACTCCTAAGTTATAAAGGATAGTAGATCGGTTGCTTGTCTAAGTCTTTAGGTTGAGTCGGATTAACTAGAGTTAGTAAGTCGAATCATATATCTATGTTTTAGTCAAGTCTCTTTACATCATTGTTTTGATGTTCTCTTGGGTAGAGTTGCCTAGGAGTATCAACTAGAGTTAGGTGATGTATGGGTGCAGCAGAGTTGCTGCTTGGTTCTCTCTTATCTTTGAGATCTGTAATTGATGGCTAGAGTTAGTCTTGTTGGGTTTTTGAAGTCTAGATCAACTAGAGTTAGTTGATTTAGTCGACAATAGAGTTATTGCTTAGTTTCCTTTGTAGTAGAGTTGCTACAGTAAGTGGAAAGAGATTAAGATTTTAATTCCTAGGTTACAAGAGTTTGTAATCTGAAGTTATGCTCTGTTTTGAGTGAAATAGAGTTTGGGTTGAAATCATATGAGTACATGTCGTGGTTTTCATCTCCCTTGAGCAATGACGTTTCCACATAAAATCCTTGTGCTTGATTTACTTTGAATTATTTATTTTCCACACTATTATTCTGTTGGGAGACCTGGTCCAGTGATCACTGGTGGACGCATACATTCTAACAAAAAAAGATAATAAGCTCGCAATGTCATTTATATAACTTATTTTTCTACTTTGATTAAGGAAGTTATTTTCCTCATTTTTAAGGAACTTGTTTTCGTAAAGAAAATATTTTGACCAACCAAACATGAGAAAATTGAAAAATATTTTCCTTCATATCATACCCAATGCTAAGTGGTGTGCTTGGTACGATGGAAAATATTTTTTAATTTTTTTCATGTTTGGTCAAAGCGTTTAAAAAAATTATGAAAATAAATTCTTTAAAAATGAGAAACTGACTTATTTGATAAAATTTATAAAAAGAAAAAAAAAATTATAAGTGACATTTCATATTAATTTTCTCTCCGCACTCTACCCAGACCCACACTCTTATGGCCTCCATCCCCACACCCCTATCCCCTACCCACAATTCCCATATGCTTACCTAGATTAGATACAAATTCACTAACCCCATCGTCTGGTGTTTATTTAAATTAAATATAAATTATTTTGAGATAATATTTTTTATTTATATATTAATTTTTTTAAAACAAAAATATTTATTTTTAAAAAAAGGTATTTTTCAAGATTGGTGAAAAATATTTTCCTTTCCTTGAAATACACCTTAAAAAATTTGAATCAAGAGTAAAATCTAGTGTTAAGAGTTATAAAACTTTAAAAAAATATCCAACTTAATAATCAATGGAGGACATAATTGGATTTATCCTATGGAGAAGAATCTCCAACTACCCAAATAAATTAAAAATAAAAATCATACTTGCAAAATTGTATGGTTTCCAATTGAGAAAAACATGCAAGGAAAAGTCCGATCGAGTAGTTAGCTGTTTTTCCCCCGTTACTTCAACCAAAACAAATGGAAAGGAACAAGTCATTGAAAAAAAAGTACTCAATCAAATTACAAAATAAATGATATGTTTTAAACATACTTTTTACTTAACTATAATTAACTAATATAATATACATTTTCAATCCCATTTTTATTACTTTATTGCTATAGTACTACGTGCATTAATATTAGGGAAAATGTCTGAATTATATCTGAATTTTGACCGAAATTATTGTAACAATATCGAACTTTGGAAATGACCTTTTATCACATGCACTATTTAATAGTGTATTTTATAGGTATTTATGTACCCACGTGGACATCATAAATACTGCATCATTATAAATAGTAATGTGTCCACGTGGGCACATATATACCTTTAAAATACACTATTAAATAGTGCAGAGGGTAAAATGTCCTCCATAAAATTTGGTATTGTAACAACAATTTTGACCAAAGTTAAAGTATTTTTCAGACCATTTTCCCTTAATATTATATGCGATGAAAAATGGGCTTCATACATGGGTGAAATCAACAAATGACACATAACAAGAAGAATTGATCAGACATGATTCAATAGAAATAGCACCGGAATTGTCTTCAAAATGTGATCGATAAGGATGGTCATGTTCTCAGAAGATCTAGAGCCCAGATTATTGGGTCATATCAATAAGGCCCTCTTAGCTCAGTAAATATGAAATCGAATACTAATTTGCGATTGATCAAAAAAGATTTGAAAAATCAATCGCCATAAAAGGTCTATGATGTCCTTCAATCGTTACATAACTAAAATAGTGTATAATTAATGGATTTTGTGGATGAACTCAAATATGTGTTGTTTTCTTTGGGGAAATTGATTTTTGGGAAAAATGACAAGTGGCTTTCTCTTTGGTCACAATAATGCTTGAAAAGAGTGCCATAAAGATTAAAGGTTGGATTTCAAACCGTTGATACCGCATATTTTGAGAGCACACGGACAAAGACAAGACTTTAAGTCAAGTAAGCAAATAAAAAAAACTCATTATATATAAAGCCAAGTCATAGGAAAGCTTTTATATGTATATAGTAGTATGTGTTTTTCATTTCATTAGACACAGGGGCGGCTCTAAGGCATGGCCAGTGAGGCCATTGCCTTAGGCCTCAAAAATTTGAAGGCCCCAAATTATTTAAATTATTGTTATTGATTTTATTATATATTAATATAATTTATATAAATAAAAATTTTATGGTATATTTTTTATTATTATTTGTTTGAGAGTATTTTTTACCAATAAATTCATAAAATCTCATAATCTTTTCACCTCATTATTTGATATCTTTGTTTTAACTTCCGATTTTAAATTTTATCCTTTTTATATAGGAACTAAGTTATATATGTGATAACATAATGAATTTTTTTTTCAATCTTTTCTTAAACTGCGTGAACACAAAAACGTTCATGCACAAGTTTCCTTTTCATTTTAATTTAATATATTATATGAAAGTTTTATAATTTATTTTAGATATTCACCAATAAGTGCTACTTAATGGAATGAATTATATCATTTAAATTGATCAGAAACTTGATAAGGAGGTGTATATATTTTTGTTATTACTATCCATACTCTAAACCTTAACTGTTAACTTTAATTTAATATATTATATGAAAGTTTTATAATTTATTTTAGATATTCATTGATGAGTGCTACTTAATGGAATGAATTATATCATTTAAATTGATCAGAAACTTGATAAGGAGGTGTATATATTTTTGTTATTACTATCCATACTCAAAACCTTAACTATTAACTTTAATTTAATATATTATATGAAAGTTTTATAATTTATTTTAGATATTCATTGATGAGTGCTACTTAATGGAATGAATTATATCATTTAAATTGATCAGAAACTTGATAAGGAGGTGTATATATTTTTGTTATTACTATCCATACTCAAATTAGGGACATATACAAAGAGTGTTAATTGCCGCTAAAAATACATATTTAGCGGCAATTGAGCTATTGTCGTTAATTAATTGCTGCTAAAGATCATTTTTGATGTAGTGGTTTTTTTCTTTTTCTTATTTGATGATAGCCAAATTAAAATTTCAATTTGAGGTTTGAAGCTTAACATCGATAATCCATCACTTTATTTTTTTTACTCTTCTTCCTTCTTCTTTTTTTTGTATGAAATTTGTTATTTTGTCTTAACTAATTAATCTATTGTGTAGAAAATAAATTTTCTTGTTAGTGTATATATTTTATAAAATAAATTTAAGGGCCTCTTAATATGATTTTGCCTTAGGCCACGAGATCTGTTGAGCCGCCCCTGATTAGACAAATGAATCAATACTATTTTATTACAATGGTACAATCGTTAGATACTCATACATTTGTTAGAGTTTTGCCCTGATTTTCTTTCTTTATTTGAATTTTTTTTTTCCTTAAAGAAAAGTCAAAGTATTATCATAAATGTTTGAACTTTTTCTAAAAGAAAAATATAATTTTCTTCCATATTTGGTTTATTATTTCCATAGAGAAAAAGTTTGGAGATCTATAAATTGAAGATCCTCATTCTCATAGCATACAACAATAGCATCCACAATGTAGACATCTAGAGAGTTTTGTTTATGGGAGATTTATTCTCTCAACAATTTATAATATTTTTCGTTTATATTAGTTTTTCATATAATAATATTATGTTTTTAGTATAAGTTTTTGTTATCTGATTTATCATGTTTATGATTTATAATTATAAGCTTCTGCATGACGCCCTAATCATCTTTCATAACCCAACAAACATAAATCTCATTAATCTAGGGACTAATTACTTAGATACAATCTAGTTTGTAATATTATGTATTTTACCAGATTGTTGGTGCGTTCAGATAAATGTATCTTGGGATATATGGGTCAAAAGTAAGTGTAATTTGTTCTACATACACTCTATCCAGTAGATTTGCATGTATCTAGGATACATAACAAATCTCGCTCGCCTCCCTAACCTCTCTCCCATCTCGGTTGCTACTCTCCTATATATTTGATATCCTAGGTACACGTGAATCACACCATATACATACAAATATATGTATCTAGTGTGATTCGCATGTATTTGATGTACCTAACCAATTTCGCCCGCTTCCCTTCCTATTTTAGTGTATTTTATAGCGAAAATGCATGTATCTAAGTGTATTTTTCTTAAGATACGTAATATTTTAAAAGTATAATATAAATATATGATGGTGAAATATGTTTAGTTTCGTAGTTTTTCTGATAATTATTTACTTCATTTTGATGTTAGATAAATGTGACTTCCATGGAGATGTGCTGGCTTGCCTTCTTTTTGGTTAAGATAAGAATGAAAATTGAAAATGATGAGATAGATTATCCAACACAAGCTGGTAAGTAGTAACCATCATTATTTTACCAAAGGTAAATAAAATACTCTAATCATTGAAAATTTTCAAATTCTGCTTTTTCAGAAGACCAGGAGTGTTTAACAACAGATGTTTTGACCAAAAATATTTTTTATTTTGAGGATTGAATTTTCAAAATTATGTTTAATTATAAAATTTTAAATAAATATCAAAAAGATGTTTTTATTTTTTTCAGTCTAAAATTAATGATTTAAAGATAAATTTATTTTATATTTATGATCAAACATAATTTCAATATTCAAATATTATTTTCACTTTGAAATGGAAACATGATCATGTATCCTCTCTCTTTCTATCATCGAACAATTAATCTCGCAACTAATTACTCTTTTAAAAAAATTCATAATTTTCATGAACAAAGGGGCCTAATAAAGTAGGTAAACACACTGAGTAAACCTTTTTATTTGAAAAAAAAGAAGATAATCAATTAGTACAAATTAAGTTTTGTGAAATTTCAATTCTTTTTTTAAAAATATCATTTCAAGTTACATACTTATTTCTAAGTTTATTCTCATTTCACTTTTAAAAAAAATAAAAATGACATAACATTTTTAAAATTAGAAGTGACAAAATCAGTTCATTTCAATTCAATTTATTTCAGTTCAAGTAATTTTTAAGCAGATTAATAATTAATTATTTATTAACTCAATTCATCTTGACTCATTTAAATTTAACCAATCCACCTATTTGATATCTTTATTTAAGATTAAAGAATTCAAATAATATTTTTTATATGTTATGTACTAATAATATACTTTTAATGGTATAATATTACTGACAGATATCATGTTATGACATTTTCAGACATTTTTCTAAGAAAAGTCAAGATATGATATGGATTTGGCAGGACTACTCTTAATTTTAGTAGTTGATGAGTTGATTAACGGCCATACCCACAAAAAATAAATTAGAAAAAGATTCTAAATAGCAAATCTAAGGAAATTAGTTGAAAGTGTATTCAACTAGCATTTCACAAAATCATGAGATCATTAATTATGATTTCATTTATATAATCATTTTAGAACATAAAATAACTCAAAAGAAAAAAATCAATCAATGTTTAAATGTATTTGGAAGTCAATTCACTTTTTGTACAATCTCAAAACAAAATTGAACTTAATTCACGCATTGCTAAAGATAAATTGTGGAAGTCATTCCACTTCCACAATTATGGATACACCTAACTTTATATTCAAGATGGTATGGCATTAATCTGATTTTAATATTTTGGTCACAACATTAAATTCACGGGGGGGGGGGGGGGGGGGGGGGGGGGGGGGGGGGGGGGGGGGGGGGGGGGGGGGGGGGGGGGGGGGGGGGGGGGGGGGGGGGGGGGGGGGGGGGGGGGGGGGGGGGGGGGGGGGGGGGGGGGGGGGGGGGGGGGGGGGGGGGGGGGGGGGGGGGGGGGGGGGGGGGGGGGGGGGGGGGGGGGGGGGGGGGGGGGGGGGGGGGGGGGGGGGGGGGGGGGGGGGGGGGGGGGGGGGGGGGGGGGGGGGGGGGGGGGGGGGGGGGGGGGGGGGGGGGGGGGGGGGGGGACCAACTAATATTAGTGATAATTTTTTTAATTAAATTTAAACTCGTAATATTATGATTCAAATTTGCAGTCTTGATATCGTATATAATCACAAAATAACTATTTCTATTACAACTTCATCAATCATTGTTCTCTTTTTTTTTTTTGGATATAACCATTTGGAATTCATAAATTCACTAATTAGACTAATTTACATTTAGACGAGGTAGATTCTATTTAAGAATGGATATATTTTTAACTAAAAGTAATGATAATTCTATTTTTAAAATTCGAATCCAAATACTTTAACTAAAAATGAAGAAAAAAATCCACCCATCCTATCTCACTCAATAACTTCATTTACCATCTATGGGATTGTATACTTAGGTATCATTTGATTGGTCTTTTAATTTAATCTAATCAATATATAAAGAGAGAAGGATTTAGAGTGTTCCTCAACTATTTGAATTGGTATAAAATTATCTTTCATCCACCTCTCGGCCCTCAAATACCTTTGATATTAATCTTTGACTCAAAAATATCCTCGATATAAATCTTTGGTCCATATTTGTCCTTATTTTTAACAACTCCCAAAAGTATAATTATTAATTATTTATTTATTGTGTTGCCTAATCTAATTGGTCCAAATTTAAATTCTTCTCAAATAAATAATAAAATTTGCATATGATTTATAGTTTGACCCGATACACTTGAAAATAATATTCAAATAATATTTATTTCATGATATTCGTATTAACCTATTTTAAATCAACCCCCAATTTAATATAGCCCAATTCATGACTGAGGATCTAACTAAAATTCATACTCACCTAATCTGATTGACAATCTAAAAAAAAGATTATTATTTTTAATTAATATAAAATAATCAATCAATTATCCAATTGTTTTGTTCATTCCTCTTTTTATTCTTCTTTGTAATATCTTATTCTTAATTAGAGTATCACGAATTCAAACTAGAAATAAACTTACATATTCATATTTTTTTAATTTGTATTATTTTCATGGTGAGTGTGGATAGGAAAAAAAAGTCATTTTCATTCTTTTATTTTGAATTTTGAGTACACACAAAAGAAAAATACAACATATGTAACATTTGCTTAATTAAATCATCTTCTATTAAACTAATTATTTATAAATGAATGTTGTCGTTACTTCTCCCTGTTTAATTTGTCATTAGTTGAAAAAATTAAAATTTAAAATGGTGGACAAGATCCAAGAAGAAAAAAAGTGGAAGAGAGAGGAACTGAGGAGGGGGGGGGGGGGGGGGGGGTGAGTGTAGATAATAGATGATTAATCTTTTTTATTTTTAATTTACCATAAAATTCAAAATCAGACCAATCATACAAGCTCGTGTATTAGGTAATTTCAAATTATTTTAATGGAGAAGAGTCTAACTCCATACACTTTATGAGTGTGAACTGTTAGATATAAACGTATTTTTGAGCCAAAAAATTGACATCAGGGTATTTGGGACCGAAAATGTGGATGGAGGATAAGGGTGGACATTTAGTATTGGTAGTTAAAAGTAGATACCAAATATCAAAATTTTAAATTTCGGTTCGATAATCAATAAATTAAACTTCAATTTGGTATGGTATTTAATTTGGTAATATCGTATTGAATTTATAGCCGATTGTATTACAAAGTTAATATTATTACTCCAATTATTTCTATTTTTCTATGTGGTTGCACGATATAATAGAAGATCAACAAATAAGAAGACAAATCAAGAAAATTAAATTGACACAACTAAAAGACATATGTATTTAGATTGTTTATGTTTGGTATTTAACTTTCTCTTTGAACTTGTACTAATGAGTCATGGGCTTGTTGAACTATGATCTTCATTAAGTAAATAATTCGGTATTCGATAAAAATATCAAATACCAGCTAATTCTAGTGTCTCATATCAAATCCAAATACCGTAACTCTAAAAATTTACTTTCGAATACCATACCAAATATCAAATTATCAAATATCAAACTATTAAAAAATTCGATTCAATTTTCAATATTTTATATCTAGCCCTAGATGAAGAATAATTTTATATCAATACAAATAATTAAAGGATATTTTAGTTCCTTCTCATATATATGAGCATAACTAGATAATGTTGCCCGTGCTATGCACGGGCCCAATAATATAAATGGTATAATTTGTGGCTAATAACCGAGTTTTTGAAGCGATTGTTTGCGTGGATAGAGGAATAAGTTTTTTTTATCACAAACCTGTACTTTCTTTGACGCTATTTAAGGCATAATAAGACTACTCACATGCAACATTTTTGAAATATTTTATGTTGTCAATTATCATGATTTATAGTATTTTTACGCAATTTTTAAATATAAAAAAAATAAAAATAAGACAAATAAATTAAAATGGACCCAATATATGTTATTTTTGTTGTCTCAATTTATGTGACACAAATGAAATTTGGAGAGTCATCCAAATTTTCATATTTTTTAAAAAAATGTTTGAAGTTATTAATTATTGTGATTTATAATATTTTTATGTAACTTT
>NW_006239044.1:827880-828212 GCF_000226075.1 Solanum tuberosum
GAGTTTATGCCCAAGTTCTACTATATAATAAATATAATATATAATATTCAAGAAACTTCATATATATATATATATATATATATATTATTCTATATTGGATATTTTAAGTTGTTAATTATTATTATTTATAATACTGTTTTGGTAATATTAAAATGATATGTGTTATTTCTTCTGTCCCAATATATGTGAGACTGACAGAATTCTGAGAGTCAACCTATTTTATTATATAGCTTTTAAATATTTTAAAGCTTTTTAAGTCATTTGTAAATGATATATGTTGCTTCCTTGATTGAGACTTTTCCATTTGTGAGATATATATATATATATATATA
>NW_006239044.1:828379-860378 GCF_000226075.1 Solanum tuberosum
ATATATATATATATATTCTATATTATTTTAAAAGGGAGTTTATGCCCAAGTTCTACTATATAATAAATATAATATATAATTTTCAAGAAACTTCTCCTATTTTATTATATAGCTTTTAAATATTTTAAAGTTTTTTAAGTCATTTGTAAATAATATATGTTGATTCCTTGATTGGGATTTTTCCATTTGTGATATATATATATATAGATAGTTAAGCCAAACTCTGCAGAAAATCAGCACCTTCCTCTCTATATAAATGTCACCTGGATAGAGGACGCACCATTTTTTCTTCTACTTGATCCTCAGAAGATGGCGGCAACCTCACCAGATCTGATTGGCTCCTTGAGAGTGAACCTGCAATAAGTTGGACCAGCTCAACATGCAGATTCGATCTCATATTAATAGATAGAATAAACTACAGGGGCAAAAACTGAAGGTAGCATAAAATCAAATGAGAACAAGCCATGCTCGCGGGTTGTTTGAAGAATCAAAGGTCATATGTTCTATAATTGAAATCAACGTGTTTTTCTGCACAAACTAAATTACACAACCGTGCTTTGTTTACGTTGTTTTCAATGCTCAATACGTTCATGGGATAAAAAGTTGAGTCAATATTCCACAGAAACAACATTCGTGACAATGAAAACGGGAGACAGAAAAACATATAAGTAGCAAAGAGTTTTACCATCACGATGTGGTTTATCTGTAAGCAACCTGTTTCCTGCCACCCCTGAATTCAAATCAAAAAGGTTCACCATTCGTCCCAAGCATCCTGGAGAAGGTTTATCATAAGTACGACTCCTGCCATTCTGAAGTCCATTCATCTTAATTCCTGAGATTGCATAATGAAGATCATAAATCCCAAAGTGCACATCAAGTAATCCCTTCTGAAACTTAAAAAGTTTTAAATCACCAACAATGTCTCACCTCTATTCATATCTACACAAAGAGATAGGCATTCAACATATGTTTAATATGGAAAAAGGTATGCTTTTACAGGTATAGACCTATCTATGCAAATAGAAAAAAGGGAGAGATTTGGACAGAAAACAATTCAATATACAAAAAGCATCATTCTTCATTGACTGCAACTACATGAAACTATGAAAGGTAAAATCAAAGAGAAAATTACAGTGATCAATGACCGGACAAAGTAACCAAGGAAAAAAAAAATCATAGATGCTGAACAGAAGAAGATCAAAACTCAAACTGCACGCCTTGAAGCTTTCATGCAGAAAACTCTGAAGAGATTAAGTTGATTGAATTAGTGGCATTCAGAATTTTGAAGAGTTTTTCAAAACAAAAATTTCACAATTTTGCAAAAAAAATGTTCTTCAACCAAATGCCACAAAACGCCATTGATCACTGTAATTTTATTGTTGTTGTAACCAAACGCCACAAAAGAAAATGTTTTCAGTTTTTGTAAGACTGAAAAACTGCTCCATAGTCGTTTTACTAAACAATTCCTTCAAGAGAAAGACCAACTGAAATACACTCTAAAAAAAGAGAACACACCTTTGCACTAGTATCATTCATGGCAAACATACAATCTATATCATTATATTATTTATACTTGTAAAATCATGTTATAAATTTTCTAGGAGTTTTTTTAATCATGTTTATAATAATTTTAAACTATTAATGTATTTTTGAAATTTTGTATTATTATGTTATTTTATTATATTATGAATTAAAAATTTAAATATCCACCTTGCCCCATCTCATGCCCCACCTTTTAAAACACTAATACAGATCAGTCGCAGCTAACACACATAAACATCTATTACAGATATAAGTAATTTCAGAATGAAGTGTTGGGCTCTCACCAATTTTGCATCAGTAAGTTCCTTTACAAGACGTAAATCATGGAAATAAACACAGATAATGATGACGAAATAAAAATCAAACTAAAATTCGGAAATGTATTCACTGGAAAAGCACAATTACGCCAAAAACGAAAGAAAAACAAAGCAAAAGATGTATGTAGAGAGAGAACGATTCAATTTATTTACCTTAGAAAAATGAGATCGAAAGGGATTGCAGAAAGCGAAAACAGAAAAAGCACCAGCAGCTCCACTAGAAGCTTCACAGCTCAAAGCAACAGAGTGAAGTCAGATAAATGCGATGTGCGTTTGCTTAAAGGTGTTTACCCCGTAGAGTGGTCGGTGGAATCGAAAAACTAACGTTCCGGAGAAAATGTGGCCGTGTATTCGGATTCGCGGACTGTTAACTGAAATTATTTTCACGGCAGAGTAGTCGCCGGTAAGGTAGAACTGACATTCCGGCGAAATGTGACCGGAGATTCAGCTTCGCCTAAATTCTCAGATAAAAGTTCTTCAGTCGAGCCTCAGATAAAAGTGGTGCTTCAGTCGAGCACTCGCCGATGTCGGAAATATGGCCGGAGCTTCGTTCACCGACTAAGGGACTTGACTAGTTTTTGTTTTATTTGTGATTATTAATGAGTCTTTTGCAGAGAGAGAAAGTAAAGGAGAAGTGAAATGGAAATTTTCCTCATCAATAAGGACAGAATAAATAAACATTTCTAAATAAAGTAAAAGTAAATTTATTTGACAATGTGAAGTCCGATCCTTATTCTTTTAGGTAATTGTATTATGACCCACATTATATTTTTTTCATTGACATTCGCCCTCCACACCAAAACACTATATAAGCATTCTTGAATTTTGTACCAATATATTATATTTTTTACTATATTATAAAAGAGAGTTTAGGCCCAAATATAATATATAATATTCAAGATTGAGACTTTTCCCAATCTTGAATATTATATATTATATATTATATTTGGGCCTAAACTCTCTTTTATAATATAGTAAAAAATATAATATATTGGTACAAAATTCAAGAATGCTTATATAGTGTTTTGGTGTGGAGGGCGAATGTCAATGAAAAAAATATAATGTGGGTCATAATACAATTACCTAAAAGAATAAGGATCGGACTTCACATTGTCAAATAAATTTACTTTTACTTTATTTAGAAATGTTTATTTATTCTGTCCTTATTGATGAGGAAAATTTCCATTTCACTTCTCCTTTACTTTCTCTCTCTGCAAAAGACTCATTAATAATCACAAATAAAACAAAAACTAGTCAAGTCCCTTAGTCGGTGAACGAAGCTCCGGCCATATTTCCGACATCGGCGAGTGCTCGACTGAAGCACCACTTTTATCTGAGGCTCGACTGAAGAACTTTTATCTGAGAATTTAGGCGAAGCTGAATCTCCGGTCACATTTCGCCGGAATGTCAGTTCTACCTTACCGGCGACTACTCTGCCGTGAAAATAATTTCAGTTAACAGTCCGCGAATCCGAATACACGGCCACATTTTCTCCGGAACGTTAGTTTTTCGATTCCACCGACCACTCTACGGGGTAAACACCTTTAAGCAAACGCACATCGCATTTATCTGACTTCACTCTGTTGCTTTGAGCTGTGAAGCTTCTAGTGGAGCTGCTGGTGCTTTTTCTGTTTTCGCTTTCTGCAATCCCTTTCGATCTCATTTTTCTAAGGTAAATAAATTGAATCGTTCTCTCTCTACATACATCTTTTGCTTTGTTTTTCTTTCGTTTTTGGCGTAATTGTGCTTTTCCAGTGAATACATTTCCGAATTTTAGTTTGATTTTTATTTCGTCATCATTATCTGTGTTTATTTCCATGATTTACGTCTTGTAAAGGAACTTACTGATGCAAAATTGGTGAGAGCCCAACACTTCATTCTGAAATTACTTATATCTGTAATAGATGTTTATGTGTGTTAGCTGCGACTGATCTGTATTAGTGTTTTAAAAGGTGGGGCATGAGATGGGGCAAGGTGGATATTTAAATTTTTAATTCATAATATAATAAAATAACATAATAATACAAAATTTCAAAAATACATTAATAGTTTAAAATTATTATAAACATGATTAAAAAAACTCCTAGAAAATTTATAACATGATTTTACAAGTATAAATAATATAATGATATAGATTGTATGTTTGCCATGAATGATACTAGTGCAAAGGTGTGTTCTCTTTTTTTAGAGTGTATTTCAGTTGGTCTTTCTCTTGAAGGAATTGTTTAGTAAAACGACTATGGAGCAGTTTTTCAGTCTTACAAAAACTGAAAACATTTTCTTTTGTGGCGTTTGGTTACAACAACAATAAAATTACAGTGATCAATGGCGTTTTGTGGCATTTGGTTGAAGAACATTTTTTTTGCAAAATTGTGAAATTTTTGTTTTGAAAAACTCTTCAAAATTCTGAATGCCACTAATTCAATCAACTTAATCTCTTCAGAGTTTTCTGCATGAAAGCTTCAAGGCGTGCAGTTTGAGTTTTGATCTTCTTCTGTTCAGCATCTATGATTTTTTTTTTCCTTGGTTACTTTGTCCGGTCATTGATCACTGTAATTTTCTCTTTGATTTTACCTTTCATAGTTTCATGTAGTTGCAGTCAATGAAGAATGATGCTTTTTGTATATTGAATTGTTTTCTGTCCAAATCTCTCCCTTTTTTCTATTTGCATAGATAGGTCTATACCTGTAAAAGCATACCTTTTTCCATATTAAACATATGTTGAATGCCTATCTCTTTGTGTAGATATGAATAGAGGTGAGACATTGTTGGTGATTTAAAACTTTTTAAGTTTCAGAAGGGATTACTTGATGTGCACTTTGGGATTTATGATCTTCATTATGCAATCTCAGGAATTAAGATGAATGGACTTCAGAATGGCAGGAGTCGTACTTATGATAAACCTTCTCCAGGATGCTTGGGACGAATGGTGAACCTTTTTGATTTGAATTCAGGGGTGGCAGGAAACAGGTTGCTTACAGATAAACCACATCGTGATGGTAAAACTCTTTGCTACTTATATGTTTTTCTGTCTCCCGTTTTCATTGTCACGAATGTTGTTTCTGTGGAATATTGACTCAACTTTTTATCCCATGAACGTATTGAGCATTGAAAACAACGTAAACAAAGCACGGTTGTGTAATTTAGTTTGTGCAGAAAAACACGTTGATTTCAATTATAGAACATATGACCTTTGATTCTTCAAACAACCCGCGAGCATGGCTTGTTCTCATTTGATTTTATGCTACCTTCAGTTTTTGCCCCTGTAGTTTATTCTATCTATTAATATGAGATCGAATCTGCATGTTGAGCTGGTCCAACTTATTGCAGGTTCACTCTCAAGGAGCCAATCAGATCTGGTGAGGTTGCCGCCATCTTCTGAGGATCAAGTAGAAGAAAAAATGGTGCGTCCTCTATCCAGGTGACATTTATATAGAGAGGAAGGTGCTGATTTTCTGCAGAGTTTGGCTTAATACTAATGATATGGTGCATGCAGGTTGTCTCGGGTTTGAAGCGGACTAATTCAAACAGGAAATCAAATGGAATGCCAATGAAGATGCTCATAGCCCAAGAAATGTCCAAGGAAATAGATTCTAGACACAATCCACCTAGTGTTGTTGCTAAACTGATGGGGCTTGATGCTCTTCCGCAGAAATCTGTTCCAGCTATAAGAAGTCATTTTGGAGGTCATTCACGGTGTCATACAGATTCCTCTTTCAGCTATTGCCAGGACGAAAATGAATCCTTGACGGAAGAACTGCAGCAAGAATTACATCAATACCCCGAGCAGAATGAATATAAAGATGTTTATGAAGTTTGGCAGCACCCCCCAAAAATGAACTCTGTGAGAAGTAAATCCCCACAAAAGGCAAGACACGATGAAATTAGTTTTGAAAAGAAGTCAGCTTTTGTTCGTCAAAAGTTTATTGAAGCAAAATGTTTATCCATAGATGAACAACTTCGCCAGTCTAAGGAATTCCAAGATGCATTGGATGTCTTAAGTTCCAACACGGATCTGTTCCTCAAGTTTCTGCAAGAACCAAATCCAATGTTTACTCAGCATTTATATAATTTGCAGTCTATACCTCCTCCTCCTGAGACAAAGCGAATAACTGTTCTAAGACCATCAAAGATGATTGATGATTGTAAATTTAGTGGATCAGTGAAGAAAAATGAGAAAAATATAAGGAGAGCCATCCATATAGATCAGGGCAACAAGGCCAAAGCTCATATGGAATTTTCCCCTCCTGTAGCAAGTTGGAACATTGATGAAAGTCATGCTCAACCTACACGAATAGTCGTATTAAAACCAAGTCTTGGTAAGACTCACAACTTTAGGGATGCAAGTTCTTCACCATCTGCATCACCAAGAGTATCACAAACTGAAACAAGTTTTGTCAACATGGAGGCTAATGAAGCTCAAGAATCAAGAGAAGTGGCAAAGGCTATTACACAGCACATGCGAGTAAACATAGGTGGACATCAAAGGGATGAAACAGTACTTTCTTCTGTATTTGCAAATGGCTACATTGGTGATGAAAGCTCATTTAATAAATCTGAAAAAGAGTATGCAGCTGGAAATCTCAGTGATTCTGAAGTCATGTCACCAGCTTCTAGGCACTCATGGGAATATATCAATAGGTTTGGCAGCCCTTATTCTTGTTCCTCCTTGAGCCGTGCTTCTTATTCCCATGAATCTTCAGTTTCCAGAGAAGCCAAGAAGAGACTTTCGGAGAGATGGGCGATGGTGGCATCTAATGGCAGTTGTCAAGAACAAAGACAAATGAGGAGAAGCAACAGCAGCACTTTAGGTGAAATGCTTGCTCTTTCTGAAATTAAGACGACCAGAAGAATGGAGCAGGATAATATTAAAGAAGATCCCCAGATTTCAAATTCCAACTCTGTGAGTAAATCCAAAGATGATGAAGGTATCAACAAGTCACCAAAGAATCTTTTGAGATCTATGTCTGTTCCTGTATCCTCTACTGCATTCAGTTCACAGTTGAATGTGGATGCCCCAGATCCCGTGACAGGAGAAAATGACCTTCCCAAGCATACAACAAAATCTAGAAGTACAAAATCATCATTGAAAGGGAAGTTCTCAAATCTCTTTTTCTCTAGAACCAAAAAGCCAAACAAAGACGGAGCCAAGTGTTTGCAATCCAATGATGACTTGCAGTCCGGCGCAAAGCCTTTACATTCTCTATCAGAACTTGACAAATATAGTGGTGTTGATGATCCAGGGGTTGAGTGCTCAACAACCAATATTCGCGAATCATCATGTGCACTAACTTGCGAAGATTTGGTTGGGAAACAAACCGCAACCTCTCCTGAGGTAAAGCAGTTACCTGATGTTTCTTCCTATTACTCTGTAGCAAGTTGGAAAAGGGTTATTTGCATTTTACATCATTATTTTGTTTGTGGTTTCGGTCTACACATCTTTTATGTCATGCATTTACAATGTCTTGCATATTTTATGACACTCTGTGATGTCTTTAAAAAATTCTCTTTTTCATTTTAATGTGTGGGAATTGTCTGAAAATGGATAACTCAAATAGCGTCAACATGACTACTTAAGAAGTTCAAAGCGGATTTATGTTATAACACTTTTGTAGGTTGTGCTCTTTGGAGCAAGATCTTTGCGCGCCAGACACCTATGTGAGAACCAGGACCAACCAAGTCCTATATCAGTTTTGGAGACACCATTTGAAGAGGATGACCATCCAACATGTATATCATCTGGAGGTATCAAGCCAGACCGTCATGGTAAATGTCGTCAACGAACTCCCATAATTCTTTGCTTCTCTTTACTTTCTTGGTTTAAAACTAAATCTATTCCTCCCACCCCAATCAAATTAACAGGTGCCGAGTTATCTGTTCACTCTTTAAGGTCCAATTTGATTGACAAATCTCCTCCAATAGGATCAATTGCACGTACATTGTCATGGGATGATTCTTGTGCAGATACAGCCAGTTCAGTTTGTGTAAGACCATCATCATCCACTCAGAGGACTGAGGAAGTAGAACGTGAATGGTTCTCTTTTGTTCAAACATTACTAACCGTGGCCGGCCTTGATGAAGTGCAGCCTGATGCTTTCTCAACCATGTGGCATTCTCCTGAAAGCCCTTTGGACCCATCACTCAGAGAAAAATACATTGATCTGAATGAGAAGGAGACACTACATGAGTCTAAGCGAAGGCAAAGGAGATCAACCCAAAAGCTTGTGTTTGATTGTGTAAATGCAGCTTTACTAGAAATTGCAGAATATGGGGCAGACAACTTCCAAAAAGCCATACCTTATATGGGGGTCCACAATAATCTGCCACAGGGAACTAGACTAGTATTATTGGAACAAGTGTGGGACCGGATGAAGGAATGGTTTTCTAGTGAAGTGAAATATCTGTCTACAGATGGTGGGGACTTAAACAGCCTGGTTGTTGAGGAAATGGTAGGGAAGGAGGTGATGGGCAAAATGTGGCTTGAAAACTTGAGATTAGAATTAGACAACGTAGGAGTCGAAATTGAAGAGAAGTTGCTCGAAGAGCTTGTGAATGAATCCGTTGTTGAATTGGCAGGTAAAATGTGATGAGCCTTCTCCAATTCTTCTTCTGTTTTTTGCATTTTTTCTTGCACATTTATATAAGATTATTGTTGTTTGTGTATTATTGTATTTGCCAAGAACACTGCCTACAAGTAATTTGTTTAATGTTGTGAAGTGTATGAAATCTTTACTGATCTATATCTGAAATTATTTTGTATATACATATATGCTTTGACTGTAATATAAAAAATAGATTGCAGACACAAATGTGCATTTTGTTTATTAACCACCCGAATATTCTTAGCTGGAAAGGAAATGTACCTTGTTTGTATTTGAAGTACAAATTTACCAGCTAGATGGGATTTTAACCAGAAGCCAAAAAACAAGAGTGAAAGAGGAGGAAAAATCTTGTGACTGGCAGCTGAATAACTCTTTTGACTATTCGTTAAAACTGAATTATTTTTCTTTTGAATAACTAGAAAAATAAAGCAGAACACCGACAAGATATGAGCAAGTAAAAGATGTTTTGTCATGGTATGTGCAATTCTATGAAAGTGACAGTGCACTGTGCACAAGCAAATCTAGAACCATCACATGCATACCAACTACAATATTATACTATACATTTCCTTATTATTATTAAAATAATTGGGGATGGGTTGGTGAAAGGTGTTGTTTGCAATAAATTTTAAATATATAGATATTAAATTAAAATTATAAGAGTTCAACCACGTCTTGATATGAATATCCTCAGAGTTTATGATATATTTGAGATCACAAAGACAATATTTTATGTATCTTTGTGAGATGATGTTTCAAGGAAATATAATCCCCTTTATATATTGAGCACGTCTGATAGAATCATGTCTACAGTCCTTAATAAAACTTTAAAATGTTATCTACCCTTCATTTACTAGTGAATGCGCTTAAATGACTGTTCTTTCATGAGTTAATTTCTTTCCAGGCAGTTTTAATGAATTTTAACCTAGCTGTCGTTTTATTAACATCAGAAGCTACAATCTACAACTATATCAGTTATCACCATCAGCAGAGCATACTCAGCTCTATGATTCCAAACTCAGTTCCATGGCGGTGTAAAGATTTCTTTCTTAACCAACAAATTACAGAAATCACTTTATACAACACCTTCCACAATGCAATTGCCAAGATATGCACACAGTCCTTGTCCTTAAAAATAGAGAAAACAAAAATTCTAAATATGAAAATATATATATATCAAGGCTTTGCACTCCCAAGGCATTCAGCTAGTTTCTCCTTGCGAACTACAGCACCATTGCAGTCATCCCTCTTTCACGCCAAATACTTAAACCGGACAATTATTTTCTAAAAACACCTGAGAATATAATGAGACAAATGCACTCAAATAGCATTTGCTAACAAAGTCAGATCCTTATCATTATTTTTTAATGTACTCTGTGTTGGTTAAAACGGTATAACTACAGAAAAGAAATACTATTAGATAATAAATATAATTCTCCTAGCTAAAATAGAAGGTATTCATACTCCTTTTGAGGAGGATCCTTACACCTATCATGTTCTGTGAGAATGTATACAGACAAAACTAAGCTATACTACTTTTCTATGTATTTACTTACGAAAAATAAGCAGAGATCAATCAGGCTTGGAAAACCATACATCGAGACTCGTACACAATTGTTGCTACATTTGGAAGAATTAACAAGAGATCAAATTTCACTATGACACCAAACTAGAAATGCACTCTGGTAAAGTGCTTCTCAACAAAGGATCCTATTAACAAGCGAGTTATGTATTTCTCTACATCCCGGCTTTGCAATGTCTTTCTGCAGACATATGTACACTGCCTACATAAACAGACAACAAACAAAAGGTTTATAATTTATGGTACACAATCATTGAACAAGGCTTCATACTCAGCCATGTTGCCAGTTTATCTACTCCATGAGATTCAACGTCACGTCCTCTGTGTTTCTTACTATCCTCATGATGGATTTGGGTTTGGTATATGATGTCTTGCTTCTCCATCCAAATGATACTGGATTCCAAAGGTCAACAACGAAAATAAATAATTCAGAAATATAAATTGATCTGGTTAAAGAGTGGATCAGCAAATCTACATAAACAGCCTTGTCCCCACATGATAATCTTGTTGAAGAAAAAGCAGATGAAGTTCACAAGTATTCAGCATTGCAATAAAGCACCTAAGTTAACATGTTCCAAAATTAAGAATCTCATGTACATTACTAAAGAAGAGGAAAAAAATTATGGACGACGTCGTTTCAAAATGCAATGTCATTTGCGACGCTATCCATCGTTTTAATTATTTTTACAAAAAGCGACTGACAGTGCTTTTTTTGTGCCAAATATATATATACTTAATAATTATTTATTTCATATACGTAGGGACGTCGTCCGTCGCTATTAATTAAAAAATAATTATTTATAACGACAACGTCCGTTAATTTATCAATTATTACTTTTAAAAAGCGATGGACGGCGTCGCTTAATCCACCGCTTTTTGGTCAAACATTTTTAAAAAAGCAACGTCCGTCACTTTTCTTAAAATATATGAGAGACAACACGATTTCCTCATTCTCTCTTTTCCTCTCTAGAAACAGACGCAAACCACCCACACTACCGCCCTCGTCCCTGTTGCCGCCGACCTCGGCCCCTGCTGCCCCATCCCCTCTCTCTCCTTATTAAATTAAGGTTACAGTTCGTATTTATTTTAGTTTTTTCAATTTGAGTAATTTTTTAACTGTTAGTTAGTTTATTCTATTTAGTTTGTTGAATTTATGTTATTAACATAGTTAGTTTGTATATTTGATTGTTAGTTAGTGAATGAAGTTATAATTTTGATTTTAGAGCTTTAATTTGAATTGAGGTTTTTTGAATTAGATTGTCAATTGGTATTTTTGAGTTGAAATTGAAGTTAGAACTAAGAAGTATGAACTAGTTGAATTTTTGAACTTACATACTTGAAAATAGAATGTTTGAAAGTTGAACTTCAAAAAAAATTGGATTGTATGATTTTTGAAGGTTCAACTAATTAGAACTAATTAGATATTCAATGTCATGAACTTGAATTTTAGGATTTTTAAAGTTGAACTTAGAAGTTATTTTAGTTTGTATAAATATTGAATTTTAGACTTTAGAACTAATTAATTAGAACTTAGAACTTCATGATCTTGAACTTTAGATACTTGAATTTTAGGATTTTTGAACTTTAATTATATTAATTAGTTTAAACATATTAATAAGTTCAAGTATCTAATGACAAAAATCCTAAAATTCAAGTATCTAAAGTTCAAGTTCATGAAGTTCTAAAGTCTAAAAGTTCAAAATTTATACAAACCAAAAAAACTTCTAAGTTCAACTTCAAAAATCCTAAAATTCAAGTTCATTACATTGATTATCTAACTTCTACTCCCTCTGTCCCAATTTATGCGACACTTTTCGTTTTTCGAGAGTCAAACAGTTTAAATTTAACCGACAATTTGTGCATGGAATCTTCAAATTTTTTGGAATGAAATTTATATATGTAAACTACGTAAAAAGTATTATAAGTCACAATAATTAATAATTCAAAATGTTTAAAAGATTTATGAAAAGCATACGGTCAAAAATAGACTTATTTGAATCTCAAAATCTGAAAAGTGCCACATAAAATGGGACGGAGGGAGTAATTAGTTCTAAACTTCAAAAATCATACAATCCAATATTTTTCTAAGTTCAACTTTCAAACATATTATATTCAAGTATCTAGGTTCAAAAATTCAACTAGTTCTAACTTCTAACTTCAAAAACACTTCAATTCCAACTCAAAAATACTCAATTCTCAATCTAATTAAGGAAAAAAACCCAATTCAAACTAAAACCCTAAAATCAAAATTTTAAATTCATTCACTAACTAACAATCAAATATATAAACTAACTATGTTAATAACATAAATTCAACAAACTAAATAGAATAAACAAACTAACAAATAAAAAATTACTCATATTGAAAAAAACTAAAATAAACACGAACTCTAACCTTAATTTAATAAGAAGGGAGAGAGGATGGGGCAGCAAGGGGCTTAGGTTTGCGACAGTCAGCGTAGTAGGGATGAGGGCGGCGGCGACAGTGGTGGCAGTATGGGTGGTTTGTGTCTATTTCTAGAGAGAAGGAAGAGGAAAAGAGAGAATGAGGAAATTTGCGTCTATCTCCTAGATATTTTAAGAAAAGCGACTTACGATGTCGCTTTGTCCGCCGCTTTTTAAAAAATGTTTGACCAAAAAAGTGACGGACTTGAGTGCCGTGGGTCACTTTTTAAAAATGTTTGACCAAAAAGCGACGGACTAGGCGACGTCGTCCGTCGCTTTTTAAAAAAATAAATAAATTAAAATTAACTAAAAACGATAGACGACGTCGTTATTTAATTTATAAATAATTATTTTTAATTAAAAACGACGGACGACGTTCTTATGCATATTACATAAATAATTATTAATTTTATATATATATATGGCATAAAATCCAACAAAAAAAGCGACGGACATAGAATCACTATATGTCGCTTTTTGTAAAAAAAAAATTAAAAATAAAAACGACGGACAGCGTCGCAAATGGCGTCGCATTTTGGAATGACGCCGTCCATCGTTTTTTGTCTGTCATTTTTTCCTTGTTTTTAGTAGTGACTGCAAACTACCGACAAGACATGATAAGGTTCTTCAGTAACTTCAATAATATGTGCTAACCCTCTCTCTTAGACATTGTCAAGGAACAGGTAAAAATGCAAGGGAGCATAAGCAACCTGATCTTTGCCTATTAGGGATCCAACCACAGAATGCAACCATTTCTTGACATATTAATCCGCAAAAAACTAATTTTACCATTTAAACCTCGAAGTCTAGAGCTTGTCTGACTAGCCAGTAGACTGCTAAGCAAATCAAAATACCAGCCTAATTGATGCCCTTTAATGTATTCATATTATACATCTTTAAAACTTACCTTTTCCCTCATCCGTGAACTCCAGATGTCAGAATGGCCACCTCTTGCATCACCTTTAGCCAACCCAGATGTTTGGCTTAAACGTGGATCAAGCAGTGGCTCCCTCGTTCTTCCAACAACATCATAATCTCCCTCCATATCATAATTTAGTTTAGGGCTACTAACCAAAGTTCTGAGAACAACTGCGAGAAATAAGGAGAATGCCTGGAAATGACGAAGAATAAGATTTTAGCACAACATGGACCATACACCAAACAAACAGTTAGAAGAACCTTTAAAATACTAAATCAATCACAAGAGCACAAGCCAAAAACCACAAGCGGGTTGATTTACTACTGTTTTGACCATGTCTTTCATTCTTGTCCACCACTCGTGCTCATAAGTTGATAAAACACAAATTTTAGCATGTATCATATGTAAAGAGTATATACCGGGGAATTTCACATCCCTTCCCCAGTAAAAGAAAACATACTATCTGTAAGAACCCGCACAAGATCTTTTGATCTTCTTTCCTAGTTGCTCTGTAAGATGCTCCTTGCCCAAAGGCTAAGTTGATTAATATAACATCAGGCAAAGTTTATGCTACACCTTTTCAATAATAATAATGGCAGATTCTACCTATTCTGAAGCATGTTCCAGATAACATATACATTAGTAATCCCAACTTTCTCAATTTCCACCTTAACGAGAAGCATCACCTAGTCTGGATGAAGGTATTCAAAAACAAACAAGGAACACAAAATAAAATCTTAGAAGACCTTCAAGTTCAAAGAAAACCTGCCTGAATTACGACGACAACAATGCCAATCCACTTACAAACATCCATATTTTGTTGAATAAAGGTGCGGAGGCTGTGAAGTTCTCCAGTTGGGTCCGTTGGAAGATCCTAGGAAGAGACAAAACAGGTGTCTGAATTTGAATTATTAACAGGTAAACCAGGATAGAAACTCTACACCAGGAGAAGACTAGATCTGAAACAAACAGCTCACCTTCTCCCAATGATGATCAATTGCAATAAATGCAACCAGACTTACTTCCAAGAGTACAAAAGTCATCATTAGCAGAGAGTACTAGTATTTTTAAGTGGTCAAGGCTAACAGTCAATCAGTACTAGCTGTTTATATCAATTCATGAATTAGCACTTAATTGAAGAAGTATAATGATGACCAATGGGACAACTTAACTTTTATTTTTCATTTGGCCATAGTAAATGCCGGAAAGAAACGAAAAGACATAGTAAAATTAGGGGGGGAAACTTTATGATTATGATAATAGTAACCTCAAGAGGGTCTACAGACTTACTTTCCCCTTAGGACTGATCCAATTTCCTTTTCTTTACAAAATGAGAACAGGAAGAACTTTTTGTGTCAGTCTCCTCGACACCCTTCCCTCTTGATTTGTTTTTTGAAGCATGACAAAGGGTATACCATCTTCTCTATGTCGCCGTCTCATCAATGAGCGCAGATTAATAGCCAAGAACATCAATAAAATCCAAGCCAATGAAATTTTTAAGTGAGAAGTTAATCATCCCCGCGATCTAGACCAAGTGAAGTGCACCAAGGATGAGGAGGGCAATGTATTGGGGGCAAATGAACTTATCAGACAAAGTTGGCCGACATACTTCACAAACTCTTGAATGAAGAGGAGTACAAGAGTATGGTGTTGGGGGATCTAGATCACTCTGAGAGCTATCGAGATTTTTGGTATTGTAGGCGCATTAAGCTTGACGAAGTAGAGGGGTTATGTGTAAGATGAGCGGGGTAGAGCGACCAGACCGGATGAGATTCCGATGGAATTCTAAAAAAGCGCGGGAAGAGCGGGTCTGGAATGGTTATCTGGATTGTTTGATGTCATCTTTAGAACTACAAAGATGCCCTAGGAGTGGAGGTGGAGTACTATTATTCTGTTGTACAAGAACAAGGGTGATATTTAAAATTGCAATAACTATAGGGGTATCAAGTTGTTGAGTCACACTATGAAAGTTTGGAGAGAAGGGTTGAGATAACAGTAAGGAGGAGGGTTTCTATTTTCGAGAACCAATTCTTCATGCGATCGACTATGAAAGTCATCCACTTTGTACGGAGATTGGTGGAGCAATATACGAAAAGGAAGAGGGACTCAAGTCACTTTCTAGTGGTAATGGGATTGCATTAGGGGTCGGCTCTTAGCCCGTTTTTATTTGCTTTGGCAATGGATGTTCTGACGTGACGCATTCAATGGGATGGGAGGTGCCTGGTGCATGTTATTTGTTGATGACATTGTACTGATTGATGAGACGCATAGCGGAGTTAACAACAAGCTTGTGTATGGAGACAAACCTTACAGACTGAGCAGGACTAAGATAAAGTACGTGGAGTGCAAGTTCATTGATGTGCCTCGTGTAGCGAACGTGGAAGTGAGGTTGGATTCTCAAGTCATCTCCAAGAAAGGGATTTTCAAGTACCTATGGGCTATTATTCAAGGTAACAGAGAGATTGACGAGGATGTCACACATTGTATTGGTGAGGGATGGTTGAAATGGAGGCAAGCTTCTGGTGTCTTAACTGATAAAAATGTGACACTAAGACTTAAAAGGTAAGTTCTACTCAATAGTATTTAGATCGGCTTTGTTGAATGAGGCCGAGTGTTGGCTAGTCAAGAACTTCAATATACAGAAGATAAAAGTTGTGGAAATAGAAAGTTAAGATGAATGTGTGGGCTTACAAAGAGAGATATGATAAAAAATGAAGATATTCGAGCCAAAGTGGAAGTGGCTTATGTGGCAGACAAGATGCAAGAGCCTAGATTGAGATGGTTCAGACATATCAAGAAAAGATGCATGGACGGCCCAATGAGGAGGTGTGAGAGGTTGACGATGGAGGGACTGAGGAGAGATAGGGGTAGACCAAAGAAGTATTGGGAAGAGGTAATTAGGCAAAACCTAGTAAGCCGAAAAACATGGCAAGCCTTCGACTTACCAAGGACATACCCCTTAATAGGAGAGTGTGGAGGTCGAGGATTCAAGTAGAAGGCTACGAGTAGATAGTTTTACACCTGGTTTCTCCGGCTAGTAGTATTAGTATTACTTTCAGTATTTATATTATTTTACTATGTCCATATTCTTATTATTTTCTATTACTACTTGTTGTCTCGTACGCCTCTACTTCCTTACTTTCCTGCTATTGCTTACGTCTTCATATGTTGTGTCTTTGCTTTCTTTGAGTCGAGGGTCTTTTGGAAACAACGTCTCTACCTAACAAGTAAAGGTAAGGTTTGTGTACACTCTATCCTCACCATACACCACTTGTGGTACTATACTGAGTATGTTGTTGTTGAAGTTAGCAATTCCCGCTATAGTTAAAACTGGAAACCTGGAAGCTCCATACTAAGATCAGACTATCCATTCAAGACAATTCATGTGTTTTAGCTTTCTACTCCTCGCGAAAATATCCCTTTCATCATATACTCTCCAAACAGATTTGTGTGAAGGATGAAACACTCCAGTTCTGAGTTTCTCATATCACGCAACTCCTATTCAGAGACAACATATTAATAGGCATCCATCCACCTATGACAGAGCTGAATGTGCGTTCAGTTCTAACTAACATATCAGTTTCTTTCAGCTACATAATCAACCCAAAAGTTATGCATTGTGGATAACAACTTAACAGTGATTATACATACATCTGGAAGAAACATAAAAAATGGAAGCAGTGGAACACAAAAGAGTAAAAAGGATACAAAGCAAAGGCAACACCCATTAACAGCTTCAGCACCAACATGCCCAATACAAGTGATACAACATAAGATGACGCCAATTCCCATGAATGCATATATAAACCTGAAGAAACAAAAATAGCACTTCAATAACTAATCATATCGCCAAAAGAATTGTTCAGTTGCATTTGAGTAGTCTAATTCGAAAATCTTAGTAGCTGAGTTGGTTAACTGCCCCTCCCACATTTCTCCCTCCCGTAACCCTATGTAGTAAACCGTTCCGCCCTTCGCCACTCCAATTTTTTTACAAATATGATCTCAAACATCAAACTCCTGATTCTAAAGAAATAAAAACAGGAAAACAAACATTACCATGGAGCTGGAAGCGAATTTTTGTTCAACTCTGGTAAAGCCAAGACGACAGAATTTGAAACGTCAATTGAGCCAAAATTGAGGAATTGGGCGTCATGAACATCGTTGTGGTGGTGGTGCCAGTGGTTAAGCATATAGGCAGAGTAAATGATGATGGAGACACCAATGAAAGTTTGTAAGAAATTGAGGAATTTCAGAAGAAATGCGGTGAAACCTTGGCAACATGGTGTTGGCATTCTGAGATTCCTCTTCTACCCACAAACCCTAATAATCGTAGAATTGTTCCCTCTATGCTCTGTTCCTCGTTCTGTACATTTTTGGTCAAGCAAAAAACTGTGGATGATGATGATTGAGCTGGCAAAAGGTTTTGTTTTTTACTTTTTGTTTCCTTTTCAGGTAAGCAAAATACAATTATTGGGCCAGGTATTTTGGGGCAAGTGCACAAATATTTATTTTTTTGGGTGTCATTTAAGAGAAAATAACAAAGTTATCCCTTTTTTTTAACCATAGGTTCAAAATAGTTCCATAACTATGCATTTAACACTTCTAATCCTTTAAGTTTACCATAGGTTAATAAAAATGATCTTTTAAATATGTATTTGACAGTTTTTGATCCATTATATTTGCTAAAAGTTAGTAATATTTTTAGTCTTCAATAAAATATTTATTGAAATCTATTTGTTAAATTTGACATAAATTATGAATTTCCGCTTAGTGAGAACTCACATTTAAATGTATACACTATTTGTTAAATTTGATGGAAACTATGAAATATTTAAGTGACCTAGCCTCTTTTTAGTCATTTCAGTCCAATTCATTTCATTCCAAGTAACTTTTAAGCCGATTTTAACCCAATTTATTTATTAACTCAATTTATTTTAACTTATCCAATTTCATCCCAACTCGTCAATTTCACACCTATAGATTCAAATAAGAAGTTAAAAAATAGAGACAATAAGAATGAAGAGCCGGATCCATTTTTTTAACAATATTATTCATGCGTAAAACTTATAGTCGTAGTTTTAATGCACAAATGGCAAAACAAATTTGAAGAGTCGGTGGAAATTGATCAGCCACCTGCAGATAAACTTTAAATCCTTAGAGCTTTCTAGTATAGACATGAAATTATTCCAAAGGTGTAAAATTAAAACTCAATTGTCAAAATTTTTGTTCTTTTGCTCAATTGGCCCCATATTTTACTCACTCTCATGCTTTTGGAAAGCAACCTATTTATTATACTTCAACCAACAACAAAAACACTCCTCTTGTTTGTATAAATAAATGACTCATTACTTTACTCATTTACACTAAACATTTCACAAACACATTGTAGTTTAATTTTTTTTGCCAATGGCTAATCCAGGTTTTGCTATCACCTTAGCCATTGTTGTTATAACAACTTTTGTAACATACTCTGAGGGTGCACCTCGTGCTTTTTTTGTGTTTGGGGACTCACTTGTTGACAATGGCAATAACAACTTCTTGGCAACCACTGCCCGAGCTGATTCTCCACCTTATGGCGTTGATTATCCAACTCATCGTCCTACTGGTCGTTTCTCCAATGGCTTAAACATTGCTGATCTTATAAGTAAGCTAAGTGTGAAAATTGTCTTTCGTGTGACATTATTAAGTCCTGCATGTTTCATCTCATAATTTCGTTAAAAGAGGACATTGTAGATTCAGTTAAGGACACGATCCAATAGGTGGGAGAATGAAAAATTTAAGTCATTTTCAATACGTTGAAAATCCTTTCGATTTATGTATTATGAAAATGTGCATGAACAGGCAAACAACTTGGCGCTGATCCAACATTGCCGTATTTGGACCCTGCGCTTGATGGAGATAAGTTGCTAGTGGGAGCAAATTTTGCTTCTGCTGGAATTGGAATACTTAACGATACTGGGATACAGTTTGTAAGTCAAAATTAAATATTATGCATATTATTTTT
The DNA here is from genome assembly GCF_000226075.1 of Solanum tuberosum. Lineage (NCBI taxonomy): Eukaryota > Viridiplantae > Streptophyta > Magnoliopsida > Solanales > Solanaceae > Solanum > Solanum tuberosum. The sequence continues at coordinate 847,790 of NW_006239044.1, forward strand.
CAACTTTTTTTTTTTTTTTGGCTTACTTTGAGGGAAAAGCAAAATTGATCCTCTAGCATAAGTCAAAGGGATCAATAAATGGTATGCACCGTTAATGTAAGCAGTAAGTAGTAACTTCTTTAATTAGTATGGTTGGCACATTTTTTATGAGGTTTAATCTTCCCAACCCATTGAATTAACTATGCATCAAACGACACTTTTTTTTTTATTGACAGCCACAAGAAAAGAAAAAAAAAAAGGTTTAGACTCTCACTATCTTTATATTCTATTTCAAAGACATGTTTAAATAAAATAATATTTTGGTACATTCTAACCTACATTTAAGATCCGTTTGGCCCAAGAATACATGGGAAAAATTTAGGGAAAAGCTTGAGAAGTGGTGTTTGGTTATATAACTTGGCAACTATATTTGTCAAGTATCCCAAAAATACTAGAAAAAACTAGTATTTGGGCCAAGTTCTAATACTTAGAAATTTAAAAATTACCCCAAACTTTTATATTTTATAAAAAATACTCATTATTTATTAATTCCAACTAATATTTGTTACTACCTCCTCCGAAAAAGTTTGAGTTCTAATTTGAGTGATAAAATTGAGAAAAAAGGAACAATTTGTGTTTAATAGGTTATAAATATAACTGAATCAGTGACAACTTTAAGTATATGATTAATGTATTGTCTTGCCTATATTGTTATTTTGTTATTATATTGTTGATTGTTATCAATTATATTATAAGGTTGATTTTAATGAAACATATTCATTATAAAATGATAATATATATAAATATATAGGTATTTCAAATATTTTTTAGAACTTTGGGTATAAATTATATTTTTTGAAATAGTCAAATGCTTTTGGGAAAATTTGGGACCAAACACATGGTGAATCTTCTTCACCCAAATATGATTTGTCAAGAATATTTGAGAACTTGGGATCAAACGCTAGCTTAGTATAAGACTAAAAGATTCAAAAAGTCTATTTACTTTATATTTGTTTTTTGGTTAAAAGTAAGTGTAATTCGATTTTGATAAAGTGGGTATATGTAGGTGAATATATTAAGAATCTATGATCAACTAGACTTGTTCCAACAATACCAGCAACGTGTGAGTGCTCTAATAGGAGCTGAACAAACTACGCGGCTAGTGAATGGTGCGCTTGTCCTTATTACTCTTGGTGGCAATGACTATGTCAACAACTACTTCCTAACACCAATTTCCGTTAGACAACTTCAGTACAACATCCAGGATTACTCTCATGTCGTTATTACTGAGTACAGCAAGATTTTGACGGTAATGACTTTAGTACTCTCTCCTCTATACATTCAGTATTTGACTTCACTTCACACCCCAGTAAGTTAGTTGATGAAAATGATTTTAGTTATTAAAAAGGTTAAATTAGGAATCATGATTTGAAATATGCATATACAGAGACTACATGATCTTGGAGCTAGAAGAGTGCTAGTTACTGGAACTGGACCACTTGGTTGTGTCCCAGCAGAGCTAGCCTTGTGGAGCTCAAATGGGGAATGTGCTAACGAACTTCAACAAGCTTCAAAAATTTTCAACCCACTACTTGTCCAAATGACTACGCGTCTCAATCAACAACTCTCCTCTGATATCTTTGTTGCCGTCAATGCCATGGAACTGCAGAATGATTTCATCGACAAACCCAAAGAATTCGGTACACTACACATTGCTCTTATATTGTTTACCTTAATAATTATCCTCAAGTAAATTGACTAATCAACAAATTATTGAACAGGTTTTGTTACATCAAAGATAGCATGTTGTGGACAAGGACCTTACAACGGACTTGGACTATGCACGACTGCATCAAATCTATGTACCAACAGAGATGAGTACGCGTTTTGGGATGCTTTCCATCCAACAGAAAAGGCGAACAAGATCATTGTTAAAACTATTTTTACTGGTTCGAACAAGTACATGTCACCTATGAATTTAAGTACCATTATGGAAATCGATTCTTTGTAGATCGAACTAGGGCTCAGAATTGATATCAATAAAACATGTACTCTTACGGGCTCAAAATTATAGTTGGTATCAATCAAAGAGTATGTGCCTTGTACTACTTCCGAGTTGTCATGTTTTACGGTTCATGTGCTTTTCTGTATCAGCAAATCAGCTTAGGAAATTATCAAAAAGAGACATTTTGATGATTTGGCTAATTGAAGCTTGAGATTCAATGAAGTTACTTGGATTTTTCAAATCAACATTATCCTAAAAATGTCAGAGGAAAACTCAATATGATAGAATGAAATTTCCTTGCTTTAGGATTAAAAATGTGAAAAAAATACTTTTTGATGAGTAGGAATATGCTAAACCTAGGGATGGTAATGGGGAGGGACGAGTGCGGAGTGGGGTGAGTTTAAGGTTGTGCGGGACGGGAGGGATTGTCACGACCCAGACCGTCGTGATTGACACCCATACTAACCCTCCGGTGGGAGAACCACTACTACAACCCAAACCAAGCAACTAAACCAAAAACTAACGCATTTAAGTTACGGAAGCAAGTTAAATAGCTAAAGACTGAAGTTCCCATAAACTTTCAAAAGATCTAACAACTAACAATGCGGAAAAATACACCTAGAACCTGAAAGTCAATGTACCAAAACATCTAAAGTTCAAACATAAGTCTAAACGAGAAGGGGTACAACCCCATACTAAACATAATAAATCCTAATACAATAGTCTAAGTCCGAAATGGTGGACATAGACGAAAGAGAACTCATGGCATCCCGGAAGAACTGGCTCACCCTTGAATTCAAACGACGATCACTGATCTTCTAAACGAGATTTGTCAATAGCCGCCTGAAGATGCCTTGTACTCAACAAAGAAAGAGCAAGTGCAGTATCAATACACAACCACAGTGTACTGGTAGAATCACGCGGCTATCCCACTAAGTGTAACATGCATAAGCCATTACAACAATATAATCACATGCATATATCGAACATATACAATATCATCATCATTTACTAACAACAAACAACAAACATTTCTCAAGATACACAATTATATCAAATCATTGGTCCTCTCATGGAACCCAATACCAAATTGTTAGCATATCGGAACATGGTATCCGATCCAATCTTTATGCCGGAACGTGGCAACCGATCCAAGTTAGTGTGTCGAAACGCAACACCCGATCCATTCAACAAGCCACAATCACAATCACAAAGTACATTCTCATAATCATACAATCAAGTCATGATTCATGACATTCATCATTCATATATCCTCATTTACAATTTAGTGTTGATCAATAATGCAACATTCGCATACAAACATATATCATAATGAAGCAAGAACAAACATACATCACACAATCATAGAATCACAACCATCACCTACCCCGAAACAAGCTTGAAACCCTAAGAAACTTGATTCTTCCCTTTCTAGATTCGTTCCGCTTGTTCTTGGTCTACAAACAATCAATATAATACGAGAATCAATAAACAATCACTAATTACCCGGATTATTAGCAATTCTATGAACCCTAGATCAACCCCATGATCCCAAGTATCCAAATTAGGGTTGTTTCACCATAGATTCTAAGATAAAAACCCTCCCCCATCGATAATTACTCATTAGATTACGTTCTACAGATCAAAAAACGGATTCGTGGAGTTAAATCTTACATTTAGCCTCAAGAATGGTGGAAAACCGTCAGGAAAAGACCTGGGTTCGTTCCTTATCTCTCAAATTCAAAAATTTCAGAATAAAACATTTTTGGGGTTTATTTACGACTTTAAGTCGCGTCTAGCCCGCCACAGCGACACTAGCCCGCTACAGCGTCCCCGCCCTGGCGACCAAAATCACCGCCAAAGCGGCTTGTACGAAACAGTGGGTTATTTAAAGAATTCCAAAACCTCCATTTCACAACACGCCTTTAACTAACGACACTCAGAAACTACCCGTTCACGCTAAGATCAATTCCGGGAATTCTACTCGCCCGAATTCAATTCTGTAAAGTCGTACGAGTTCCTTAATGCGTTTGCTATCTACTCATGTAGTCAAAATCATATTTAAACCACCCAATTGCTACCAGATTTCCCTAGACCTCACAGACTCCGATTTCGTCCAAATCTGGATTAGGTTGGAAAATCTCAAGTTACTATGAAAAAGTTTTTCGACCCAAAAATTTTCCCCGTTGACTTTTCTATAACGACGGAACCCGATCGTTACAGGGATACGCAGCAGGTTTAAGGTTGTGCGAGGAGAGAGGGATGTAGGGCGGGTTGAAGTGGGTTTTTTTTAAACTAGTGCGGGACGGGTTGCGGGTATATGCGATTTTATGTGGGTTAAAACTTAATTTTAACTTTTTACATGTTATAAGAGTAGTAGAACATTATTTATTAAGATAATTTCAAGGCTACTAAAATATTCAAGATAGTAAATGAAAATGGTTCAATAAAAAATAATACAATTTCTTGCCCAATTGACCTCTAAAAATAAAATTTTAAGTCGTTATCCATTAAATTAATACAACTTAATAAAAAAATGAATATATTTATATGAATTTATTTTTAGTATCAAACTTAATTTACTTGAAAAAATATATTAAAAAAGTTATGTGAGGCGGGCTTATGAGGGACGGGGTGGGGTGGGGGCGGATTAGAAATGAAAAAAAGTAAATTATTATGTGGGGCGGGGAAAAGCAGATTAAAAATTTTGTGGATCAAGCTCAACCCGCCTTGCCCAACCCCGCCCCATTGTCATCTCTAATAGAACCTATACTTTTTATGTACCATGAGAAGGGATGGTATGTCTACAAATGGAATTTCCCTCTTTTTTCTCCGTAAGCTTATTAAAAATTCTACTTTCTCTATATTAAAAAAAAAATTGGAACTAGGTGTTGGGAGTTGATCTCCTTTATTTTGTAATTTTTTGAGCTATTTATGAAAATGTATTAAAGTGAATAAATTAAAGATAGAAGTTTTGAAAAGAGAAAATAGTCAAATGCTCTCTCAATCTATTACCGAATTTTCAACTACACACTTATATTTCACGGGGGTCCTATTACCTCCCTATACATTTTTAAAATGGAATATATAGCCCCCTAAAAGGTCACACCCAGATTTGTGTTAGAAAGTGAATGCACTAGCCCTTACCACATAATATATATTATTTTTTTAATCAAAAAAATGAGTATCATCTTTTTCTTTCTATTATCCTTATATTTTTTTTTTCTTCTCTTTCCAGCCCCTTTCTTCTTTTCTTTTGCTTTTTTCTTGACATTTGTTTGATGAAACTTTTTCTGTCATAGAAGAGAAAATTTCAAGTTTTATTTGTGATAGTTTTAAGCTTACCGTAATGAAATGTGCAGTTATGAAATTTCAAGTTTTATTATTGAAAGGTGAAGTTACAAATCTTTGATAATCTTTCGTTTTTTGCCATTGATTAATCTTCTTTCCACCATTTTCATCTTCCTTGCAAACATCAAAAGTTTATCAATCAACCCAACCCACTTCTTCCTTCCTACCATTAATATTATCAAGTCCCGTTTGGATTGACTTAAAAAAGTAGCTAAAAAGTCAAACTGAAATGACTTTTAAGTCAAAAAATAAAAAGTAGGGAGAGACCTACTTTTGGTTTCTGACTTATTTTAAGTCATGTTTTACTTATTTTAAGTCATATTTTTACCTTGCCAAACACTTCACGACTTATTTTAAGTTATTTTTTATATTTGTCAAACACTTCCAGAAGTCAAAAACTGACTTAAAAGTAGGTTTGACCAACTTTTAAGTCAATCCAAACACCCTCTTAAATCTTTGATGTATAAAAAAAAACTCAAGTTTTGGAGGAGTTGATATGTTTCATGTTTTCATCATCGATGACCGCAACAACAATTTTGAAGGGTAAAATATGGCGAGAATGTTATTTCTAACCGTTTCATCCACCATTTGATTGATACTCAAGTTATTTTCATTAATGAATTTGCCGAATTCTTCAAATTGAGGTAATAGATACATAAAAATGGATCTTTTCATTTCTATTTTCAAAATCGCATATGGGTTTCGTTGACGACCCAAAATTCTTTCTGAACTTGAATTTAAATGAGAAAATGGTCAAATGCCCCCCCCCCCTCCACCCCCAATTTATTATCGGATTCCCAACTACACACTTAAACTTCACGGGGTCCTATCACCCCCCTAAATTGTTTAAAACTGAAATTATCATCTCCCTAAATGCTTATGTGGCGAAGTGAGTGTATTTCACTCTCCTTGAGAGAGTGAGCACCGAAAAAAAATATTAAAACTTATTTTTAGTGTGTGTGTATATATATATATATATATATCTTTTATTTTTTTTCCTTATTCTTTTCTTTCTTCTTCATAGAAATCTCTTCCTTTTTTGTGACCAGATCTGTCCATCTCCCATCATTTTTACGTCTTTGCCGCCACTACTATCTTCACTGGATGTACCATAGAATTTTTGTATTCCTCTTGATTCTAATTTGTGTATGGAATTAGAAATTTTTGAAAATCAACTCTTTATCAATATTATTGGAGTTGTTAATCATCCTTGTACATGGTCAATCCACAAAGTTAATTCGGTTGGCAAATTCTTATTTTGGTTCTTCGGAGCTCCAAATTTGTAATTTTAATCCAAACCAACGAAGAATTTTGAATTTTCAATGAAACCCACATTCAACCTTCCTCCATTGTTATGTATTCATTAACTCAAATTTGAGAAATTTGACATATGCATTCATGGAAATGATCTTAATACCAATCAAGTAGTGGACGAAATGACAAATGGGAATCAAAATCATTCCCGACTTTCTCCTTTTGAAAATTGTAGTGACTGGTAGACCTTTGGTGTTTATAGTAATGGAGAAAATGGTGAAAATATTTTTGGGTTTGGAGAGATGGTGAAAAAATAGAAGAAAAGAATAAAGAATAATGAAAAAATTGAAGAAAAACTTTTTTTAATGGAATTTCACATGGCAAACGCGTGAGTTTCACCCATGAACATAAATGTGATTGTGGCTTTTTAGGGGTCCAATAATTTTGATTTTAAACAGTTCAGGGGGGTGATAGGACTCCCGTAAAGTTTAAGTGTGTAGTTGAAAATCCAATAATAGATTAGGGGGTATTTGGCCATTTTCTAAAGATAATAGATTAGGGCACCAAAAATAAAGATAAGAATTTTCTAACCCATTTGGCCATGTGGTTAGGCATGTAAAATGATGATTAACAATTTTAATAATATTAATAAAGAGTTGGTTTTCAAAATTTCCTAATTTCATGCACAAATTGAAAAATTAAAATTCTAGACTCAAGAGGAATAATAAAATTTCATGTTGAATCCAATGAATGTGATGATTGCGGCGGTTTAGAGAAGGTGAGTGGTGGAGAGATTTGCTTTATGTTGATGTGAAGAAAGAAAATAAATAAGAAAAAAGAATAATTAAAAATACACATATTTATGAAAAGAAATTTTAAAAATAAAGTTTTATTATCTGTTTTGGTCCTCACTCTCTTTGAGAGAGTGAAATACACTCAATGTGCCACAAGCATTTAGGGGGCATTTGGTTACTGGATAAGGATTGAGTTATTCAGGTATAAAATGTTGCATAAGTTTTACCATGTTTGGTAGTATTTTTTTGTCAAAGTATAAAATTCAACACACATAATACTATGTTTGGTTAGAAAATTAGAAAACCACATAACTAATACATGTTTAAATTATGAGTCAATCTATGTATTATTTTATGCAGGGTAAAAGATGGAATAAGTTATACCTGAATAACTAATACCTGAATAAAAATATAAATTGACAATTTTTCCCTTCACTCTCAATCAAATATACAGTTCTTTTTAGATAAACATTCAGATCCTCTCTCCATATCTGTAGATCTAGAATGGCTCTTCATCTTCCAGGCAAATAGATTGAAAAACTTTCAATCTAGTGTTGTTTCTTTGAGGCTAGAAGTTCCGAAACTCAAAATTTGGCTGATCTTGTTTTATTTTCTTCTTCTTCTCCTCCTGTTTTCTCTTTTTTGTGTTTTTCCTCTTGTTAATCTGATGAGAGACAAATGAAATTCTAGATCTTCTCAGTATTTTCTAGTTAAGTTGATGTTTTAGTACACCCAAATTTGATGTGGATTTTGTTTTGTTTGTTCAAAAATCGTGCTTTCTGAAAAATGGGTTCATTAAGTTTAGTTGTTTTAACTTCTAAAACTGCAAAAGATAAACATGTTATTTGCAGTTTGAAAAAAATAGTATTAGTATTCTAGCTATTGAAGCCAAACAAAAATAAACATTTTACCCTGTTTTTCAATGTTACTTTTCACATTTTTTTTAATAAAATTGAACATTCTAGTTTGAAACCATCTATTACCTTCCTATTATACATAATGTGTCTGCAATAATTAGTTAAGTAACATGATTGATACTTTTGTTTCTTTTGGATTCAATTTGATAATGATGTTGCAATTTTTAAATGGAAAATAGGTGTAAATGGATTCTCAGCAATTGTGCGATGTTGAATGCTTTATGATCCTCGAGGAGATTGTGGTGCATTCGTATATTGTCCTTATTTGCTTTTTTATGGCTATTTACAGCATGTTATTAAGAAACCAATCTAGAAGGGTTGACTGATAGTAAAAATATGTCGAGTACTGAAAAATTAGCAATGTTCTTAAATATTTTGGCTCATCACGAAAAGAACAGGTCTATCAAAGTTGATTATATTAGATCGGGGTGGAGTGTAAGTCGAGCCTTTAATGAATGTCTAAGAGCTATTCTTAAACTAACTCCATTGTTACTTGTTAAACCTAATCCGGTGCTCGAAGATGATACTGATGATCGATGGAAATGGTTTAAGGTAGGTAAATTTCAATCTAACATTTGATTTACTACAACAAACTTGAAATATTATGGTGAAAGTATTTTTACTTTTAATAGTCCTTTAGTATTTTGAGTTGAATTTATCTTATAGGGTTGTCTTGGTGCATTGGATGGTACTTACATTTCCATTAGAGCTGAAGCAATATAATAGCCAAGATATAGAACACGAAAAGGAGATATAGCAACTAATGTATTGGGGGTTTGTGATAGAAATCTCAACTTCATTTATGTATTACCTGGTTGGGAGGGATCAGCCGCTGATGGTCGCGTATTGCGAGATGCTGTTGTACGAAGAAATGGGTTGAAAGTACCTCAGGGTATGCTAAATAATAGGCAGACCCTTGTCTATTTCTACTACATCAAAATAGAATAATATTTAAAGTAATTATATTATTGTTTACATTTTTAGGCAATTACTATTTGTGCGATGGAGGATATACAAATGGAAATGGTTTTTGTCTCCCTACCGAGGATATAGATATTGGATAAAGGATTGGCAGGGTGACAATCCATCACCTCGATGTCGAGAAGAGCTCTTTAATATGAAGCATGCTAGTGCGCGTAATGTTATTGAAAAACCTCAATGTCGAGAAGAGCTCTTTAATATGAAGCATGCTAGGGCGCGTAATGTTATTGAAAGAGCATTTGGACTATTAAAAGGACGTTGGGGAATTCTTAGAAGTCCTTCGTGGTACTCGGTTAAGGTTCACAATAGAATTATTAGTGCATGTTGTTTGATTCACAATTTCATTCGAAGAGAGATGGAAGCTGACCCATTAGATGTGGAAATGGAATTCCACATGGAAAATCAACATGAACATGACAATATTAATACAATTGAAGCATCTGATGAGTGGACCACTTGGAGGGATGAACTAGCTCAGTCTATGTGGAATGAAAGATTGGGAAATCAATCTTTATAATTTTAAACTATGTGATCACTTTTGGTGTGCTTATGCACTTTTGTTTTTGGTTTTCCGCTCACTGTAAAATGTAATAGCTTTTATTATTTTGTGAAAAAACGAATGGTCAATCTTTTGTATGTCTCACATTGTTGTCTGTACAGACAAATAGTGAAACTCAATGTATATCTATTATTTTTGAATATAAGTAGTGAATTTGTATATATGTCTTCACATTATCTTTTTCCCAGATTAATCAAGTTGTATTACAATTTATTTGGTTATAATTGAAATAATTTACTTGTAAGCAATCAAGTTGTATTACAATTTATTGGGTTATAATTGACATAATTTACTAGTAAGTTGTAACTTAGTATTACTTGTGATTTCATTTACAATTTTACAGATTGAAATGGCTAGTTCTACTGCTGCAGCATCTAACACGTCCAGAAAGAGGGCAAGAAAATCAACACCTTCATCTCGAAGGGTGTGGACTCCAGAAGAGGAACTTACTCTTGTAGATGGATTAAAAGAATTGTGTGTTAATGGTTGGAGAGGAGATAATGGAACCTTTAGACATGGATATTTAATGGAATTGGAACACTACATGAATGCTCGTCATCCTAACTGTGGATTGAAATCTCTACCACATGTTGATTCTAAAATAAGAGCATGGAAAAAGAGTTATGCAACAATATCGTTGCTAAAGAGTCGAAGTGGTTTAGGATTTCAATATAGTGATGGAAGTATCTTAGTTGATGATCCTAAAGCTTGGGATGACTTGATAAAGGTGATTTATATTTATTTTAAATCATTAGGGAATTGCTACTTACTTATATTTTCTCTTGGTTAATGGATCTTTGTTTATGGAATATTTTCAGTTTCTTCATGTACTTGTTCTTTATTTTCTTAGGTTGATCCAAATGCCAAGTCAATGAACTTAAAAAAAATGTCCATTATTTGCTGACTGGGAAGAGATATTTGGCAAGGATAGAGCTACTGGAGAGTTTGCAGAAGGGCCAAAAGATGTTGTTGAAACAATAGAAAGAATTGAAGCTCAAGAAATTACTGATGGCACGTCTGTGGGATTTCCTATTGATGTTGTCGACGTAGATGATGCTTCAGGCACAAGAGAAGATCAAGCTGCTCAAGAGGAACCTAATGTATCACCTGGAGCAATACAAAGTCCATTTACTGCTCAAGATGAACCTAATGAATCAACTGGAGCAGCACAAAGTTCATTCACAACTCAAAAAGGTGAAACCCATCAATCTCAAAAACAAGGTAGTAGTTTTAAAGCATCATCTTCTAAAGTCAACGAAAAAAGTAGATGCAAAAAAAGAAAAACAACTGAAGATGATAATGAGACTGTTCTTAAAGGTTTGATGGAGGTAATGAAACAATTCACTGAAAGCCATAACAAAAGGATGGCTTCTTTAATTGACAAGCTAGGAGAGCGTGATCTATCTGAGATTCGTGGTAAGATATTTTCTATTATCGGATCCCCTGCATTTGAAATATACAATTCAGATGAACGAGTCAAGGCAGCAATGGGAATTACACAAGATATAAAGAGGATGGAATTCTTCTTAAGCATCAGTGAACTTAAGCGTCACAGTATGATATGGATGATTATTAATGATAAGCTTTAAATCACTGAATGGTTTTTGTGTATCTATTTTGTAAGGTCTAACCATAATGAGATTTTTTGTTACCTAGTAGAATGTCCACAAATGTACATATATGTGAATGTTGTGGGCTTAAAGTAGGTTGTTTTTGTATAACAAATGCATGATTAGGTTCAACATTAGTGTTTTTGTAAGTAGCCAACTCAGATGCTCTTCAGATTGCTCAAAACGCTGACCCAAACGGTAAGTTCATCTTCTCCAAGGTGTTTTTAATTCCTTCTTCTCCGAGACTGTATTGAAATTTTCTTTTCTCGCAGACTATTCAGCAGTTGGAGTAATCACAAAGATCCAGTCAGAAATACAAAGTACTCAGATGCTATTTTGTCAAGTGATTATATGTTGTTGGGGTTGGTATTCAACTTTTGAAGCTTGGTGTTTGTCATGGAAGGATAATGTTACAAAAATAGGAGACTTCTTTTGAAAAAAAATGTAATTGTATGTCTTTGTTGTATGTGCCAGCTTTTGTAATTGAACAATGAATTATGTAAGTTTCATTCACTTTAAATGAAGATGTGTCTAATATTTTAACAATGAATTATGTGTGAGTGAATTCTTTCCTCATGAATGCTTTCTCATTTAGCTTAATTTGTATAGTCACGTAGTTGAGGTGGTCTAAAATAAAGAATATCACATCATTATTGCAGTACTACCAGGTTGGAAGTGGCAGACGAACTATAGTAATTGTGACAAAGACAAGGATTTTGATCCTTTGGATTGATAGTTGGTGAAAGTAACAGATTAACATTTTAAAGAGCAACTAATGCACTTTCACGTAAATAATGGAAATAAAGTGATTCTGATAAAGGTTACATCTATCTATCTACAATAGCTATCTGTTCCTCATAATGTATCTGATTGTATTAAATTAGAAGTGATGAAGGGTCACAGTTATATATCTACCATACACAATAGAAATGGTCAGCATTGGAGGCAATAAATCCATCCGTCCTTTGGTTAGTAATGGAAGATTAATGCAAGTCTAAGGAGTGAATGACAATTGAATGGTAATCCTGTTATGAATTCTAAAGTTAGACTTTGAGCAACTAATCAAATAAATAGGCTTGTCAGATTTTGGAACTGTTGGAAAACCATTTGGACTAAATTTCCAAGTTAAAACGCCTAAT